>NC_056732.1:352104986-352242486 GCF_019279795.1 Protopterus annectens | reverse complement strand
GCAATTGCCTCATTTACATGGACAATCACTTGCTCCTAAAGCAAACAAATACAGTCTGTGAGAGATGCAACTATACAATGAAACCAGAATCACTGCTCTAACAATGCAGCAAGCAAGACATAAAACAGGTTGTCAGCACACACATCTTCCCTCAAACACAAGAAAAGGTCAAGACACACAAACCCACATACGCAAAGTACTCACTAAGAGCCTACCAAAAAAACAGAGACCTCCCAACTGCAAACATACACATACCAGTATGGGAACAGAATCCACCACAACACTATGCATATCAGTGTCTCGGCAATTAAGCCCCCAAGGCAAAACACCACAAAACTAAATGTTCTGGTTACAGGCAACTCAATAGTGAGATACACAGATGTCCCCCTCACCAGGCTGAACAAGGAGAAAGTCACGGTCAGCTGTCTGTCAGGTGCTAGGATTCTTCAAATCACGCACGCACTCAAGTCACTCAGAAACAATTACCATTATGACTGCGGTGGTGGTGCTGCGGTAGCGTTGTCGCCTCACAGTAAGACATTGTCTTGTTCGACTCTCAGCTAGAGCGTCTTCTGTGTGGAGACATGCGTGAATGGGCATACCTCCGTTGAAGGTTGTGCATCAGGGCCGGCAACTCGGCATGTAAAAATCTACTGCCACTCATTAGCGGACCGGAGTTCTGCTGTGGCGACCCCTAACCGGGAAAAGCCGAAAGACACAACAACTCTGTCATAGCAACCGTTGGTGTAAACGATTTGAGACAACCTCCCTGGACTATATGAAGAGAGACATGACTGAACTCTGATTGTGTCCAAGGCAGGTATGTCCCTAGCCCTAAGCAGCATTCTACCTTCACCTGGGATGATGCCACAATGCAGACAAAAAATGACTGATTTCAATAATCGGTTTAGCTTCTGGTATCACTGCAGGGAGATCTAGTATCCATCTGCCTGTGAATACATGGTTACCACTCCACGCTGCTTTGCCAGAGATGGCCTTCACCCATCTGCTCAAGGCATTAGAGTACTGGTAAAGATGCTTGCCTAAAAAAGGCACTATAAGGGAGGCAATGTCCAAACAAAAAACTTCCAACATAAAGAAATCCACTAAAAATGAACTCAAGGTCATGCTGCTTAATGCAAGGAGCTTAAACAGTAAACTGCACTCCCTGGAAGCACTCCTCACTTTGGAAGATGCCAATGTTTGTGAAGTCACAGAGACTTGATTCAAGGCTGCTGACAACACCCTGGCCATACAAGGCTAAAATGTCTTTCACATGTTCAGACCCCAAAACAAGTGTTAAAGAACCAAAGATGGAGGTGTAATTATAGTCACCAAATCCAAACAAACCTCAAGACAGTTGAAACAGTCCGACTCTCTGGAGCTACTCCATGTCTAACTATAGACCCCTCCACATCATCACTAGCTACAGGATTCCCACCATGAACGAGGAGAAGCACACCACCTACCTGGACTTGGTAGATTCACTCAACATACAGCCACACACCCTGGTCATGGGAGGGTTCAACTATCCCTCCATCGATTGGGAGACCTATATGAGCACAAACACAATCACTATGAGGTTCCTGGACCCTGTTAATTCAAGTGTCCTGGCACAGTTGGTCCAGACCCCCACAGGAGGATCAAATGTTCTGGAGCTAGCGCTCACCAACATTGGGGGGAGGTCACTGCACTACCCCCTTTGTGTTGCCCTCCCTAGTAAGGTGAGATTATAAATCTGTCTCATTTGAAGTAAAAATGAAACCTGACACCCCCACAGGAGGAAAACTGAATTTCTCCAAAGCTAACTATTGCCTAATAAGCGATGGTATAAAACGTTTCGAAGCCCCAGCCAGCATAGGCAATATGTCCTGTGCTGAGGAATACACAATTGTTCTATATTTCCACTTAAATAGATGCAATGACTTGGCTGTACCTAACAGGAACAAAAACAGGTCTTCTCGCAAGAACAAGCCACCCTTGTGGACTATAAGTGTAAACGAGTTATACAATAAAAGAAAAACTGATACAAGAACAAGAGGGAACTGAGAGGAAGAATACCATCCAGAACCTGAACAAGCAAATCAGATATCTTGTTAAGTCTTCTACGGCTAGCTAAGAGTCTTAGTTAGCATCCTTAGCTAAAGGGAATCATAATGCATTCTTTAGCCATGTCCGTAACCTAACAGGGAATACCCAGCTGTGTGCCGAACGTATAGTAAACAGTACCACTCCCACTGAACCTGAGGAAATTGTGAACCTGCTAACAGACACACTTGGTAGTAACTTCACCCTCACCCTATGTTCCCATCTGACATACCCCAAATCATTTCCAACACCAGTCCTCTAAAAGGATCTCCAAATAACGGGTCTTATAGGCTCTCTCCAAGGCCAAAAACACAGCCTCTATGGGACAAAGGTAACAAAAGCAGGCTGCTTACTCAGTCTAAAACAAGACCTAGCAGAACCACTCAGCACTCTCTGTAACCATAGCCTGAAAACTGGCTTTGTCCCAGCATAATGGAGAATGGCAACAGTAATCCCCTTGCACAAAGGAGGTCCATCAACTGACCCTGGGAATTATCGACCCATAAGCCTAAATCAGCCTCATCTGCAAAGTCATGAAAATAATCATCATGGACCTTATCCACAAGGACATAAGCAACCTTCAAACTGTTGACCTGACCCAGTTTGGCTTCATCAAGGGTAGATCTTATTTATTAAAGCTGGTGGACTTTGAGAATGTCACCAAAGCCCTGGATGAGAGCAGAACTGTACATACTGCCCATCTTGATTTAGCAAAGGCTTTTGACACAGTCCCACATTTAGGTATCATGGAGAAGCTCCCCCAGCTTGGGATCAACCCATACATTACTAGATGGGTACCAAACTGGCTCACTGACAGAACGCACAATGTCAAAGTCAAGGAGTGCACCTTCATCAGTAGACCAGTTACCAGCGAGGTACTGCAAGGATCTGTGCTGGGCCCTCTACTGTTTGGAATCTATTTCTCTGAAGTTCAGGAGAAAGCAGATGACCTGTGGCTTACCAAGTTTGCAGATGACTAAACTGGGTGCAATCATTGAGTCACGCAAACAAATGACTGGTGCCAAACTCATGGAATAAAACCTAACGCAAAAAAAAAAAAATAAAGGCCTCATTACCCCTTTTGGCAAAGAAGTAGCCCCTGCTAATTATGATATAGACAGCATCCCTCTAAGCTCAACTCAGAGGTACGAGAATTGGGAACACAGGCTGACAGCAATCTAAACTTCGATCACCATGTATCAGTAGAGGTAAGAAAAGTAATCTACATTGCACATCTGATAAATAAGAGCATTGCATCCAAGACCTGGGCGGTTATAGCTCAACTGTACTCTACCCTTATCAGACCACTAATTGAGTACAATGCTCCCTTCTGTATGCACCTCACTAGACACCTGCAGCAACTGGAGAGACCACTGAGGTTTCTTACCAAGAGAATCCAGGACCTTCAAAACATGGCATACATGGAAAGATTAAAAGGCCCGTCACTGTAGTCTATTATATAGGCTACTGAGAAGAGACCTGTGCCTGGCCTACAGAGCAGTCTCAGACCCTACCCTAATGGGATTGTTGCACATCCGTAAATCAAATGGGACAAGAATAACTCTCTCCAGAGATCTCAACCTAGCCTGTGACATCAACAGAACATGCTGGAGAGAGAGATACATCTCCCAGCGATTACTGCTACTCTGGAATAGGCTCCCAGTTCATGTTAAGTAGAGCTCCTCAATGACCCTATTCAAGCGCAACCTTGACAACTGGATGGGTGACCGTAAAGTCATCCCCGGGGTGGCACCTATGTCCCTCACAGACAGGGGCATTCAGTGCTGATCACACAGTCAGTCTGCTATCAAAGACGGTCTAAATGTGGTCAATAAGGGTATCCAGGTTTTTACTTGGCTAAGCTTGTAAAGGCGCCAGGGCCATTAGCCTAGTAACCTCCTATGAACTTGCTCTGTAGAAAGCATCAGAATGATGCAAGTTTCAAACAGTAGCAGAAAGTCTTTTTTTTTTTTTTTAAAACATATTTTGTTTTTTGATCTCCGATTACTAGAGGTGTAATGGTTTTCTGACCTGCTATAATAAAAAAAAAAAAAAAAAAAAATGTGACACAAGCAATAGATTAATTTTAAACAATGAAGTCTTAACACTTACTGACACAATTGGGGCTGTACAGTACGGAAACCTGTGAAAGTTATACATACTAATTCCGAGATTGCTTTACTACTGAGTAAGGGGAATACGTCAAGAGACTTCCAAGAATTAGTATGAATTCATTAAACTGTACTCTTTTGACTATATGCTGTGCAGAGTAAAAGGCTGGTGCAATGGTTAAGGCGTTTACCATACATATAATGGAAACAAAGTGCTGCACAATTAATATAAGTTTTTTGATGAGTTCATAGAAAATAAACACCAAAAGTCTTGCCTGACCACCCCACCATAAACACACAAAATGTAATGACCTTACTGTTTCCCAGTGATTGGGAACTGAAAGCTTTAACTGGAACTGAATATTGTTAACTGTGTTCACCTGAGGGAATGAAAACAAGGCTGCATAAAGTAAACTGAAACCAGGAGTAGGGTTAATGATGATGTCGTAAGTGGGTAGTGACAACTGGGAGGTTATCCGGTCAAGTTTCCTTAGGTCACACTTTTCGACTCTGGGATTGTCCCTTTAAGAAAGGATTGTCTAAAAAGTTTGGCAAAGACTAAATTAACACAATGCAAACTGATAATCCTATCTTTGGCCTTCTTTCATTTACTGCTCAATAAAGTTACACTGAATTTCATCATTAACAATAAAGCTGATCACTTAATGACATCCTGTGAACTAGCTTTCAGTCTCCTCAAATTACCCCAGCCAGAACTGTCACTTCTAAATGTATTACTAGAAGGCGGTTTGCTTACAAAAATAAATAACAGTTATTAAAAAGTCTCTGCATTATATAATCTAGTTATTAATCTGAATTTATGGACAAATGGTCACAATACCTGGGCTGAATATTTTAAAAAGAAGAGTATTTTTAAGAGTCTAGGCCTAAAATTTGTAATAGTACATAGAAATCTACCCCGTTAACCAAATGTGAACACATTCAAATTATGTTTTTTTCATAATGTCTATTTGATGCTTGTTAAACTAATGGCTTTTAAATGCCAGAATTTACCGCTATCCTCAGCATGTAAAAAAAGTATCAAGAAAATAAAATAAAAATCAGTATAGGAGTACATTTCACACAACTTGCAGTTTCAAATGGTTTTTCATTCTCAAATTGCGCATGAATAGTTTAATAACCCCAGTGTGTGTGTGTGTGTGTGCGTATATATATATATATATATATATATATATATATATATATCACACCATCTGCAATTTTAAATTATTCATTCTCATCTGCTTTGAGTAAATATTTATTACTCCTTACAGTTATTTTTTAACACGGTTAATGTCTCACTGTATTTCAGTGAAATTCTTTGTTGTTAAAACTGACCATACATTTCTCTGAAAAGCTGCTCAAGGAAGTCAAATTTCCACTAGGTCCTCAAAATACATTAAGAAATACTAACTGTGGGAATGATCTAGTTGTTTTGCATACTTGCCTTGTGTGTTCTTGCGAAGGGTTTTTAAATCATTACTGTGCTTCTTTTTCCACTATTTGCTAGCACATTTTGAATTCCTAAACTGTCTTAAAGATCCACAACATGAACCACATTCTTACATTTGTTTGTTCTATTTTATATTTTTGAATCCATGAGGATATTACTCTTCTTTGTTGGAGAGTTTGGGTTTGTTCCATGTAAATTATGCAACATGTTAAAACATGTTATGTTTAAAAATGAACAAACCACTCATATGTGGTAGAACTAGTGACAAACAAGACTGCAGAAAAGTGGGTCAGCTACTGCGCAAGACAGTATTATCCTGGACTACTTCAGACGATACATAGTCAAAGTTTAAGTTTTTGTCGACAAGTCCTTATAAATTTACTTCAACTAAAACACATATGCTGATCTAATTCACTTTTCTGCAATTCTCCTTTCTTGTATTCGATCACTAGAAACCACAGCTTAATCTATATAATGCTCTTCTCACTTGTCCGAGTAGCTGTGTGTCCTTCACTATGTAATGTGCAGTATAAGAAAACCAAATCCACTCCTGCGGAATAAATTAAAGCCCAGAACATAGACATAAGTAAGTCAGCCCTGAAAGCACAGTCTGATACAGACGTGTTGTGTATGTATATGTAGAGATGTGAAAAAAAAAACAGATAGTTGGTTAACTCAGGACGTGAACTGCAACAATGGCTTTACAACTGGTCAAAACATTATCCAACCTTAGAAGCAAAACAAAACATGACAAGACTAGGCCACATTTTTGTATAATTATATTATTTCCAATACATACATTTATAAATATGGGTCTACTTTACATGACAGAAATAGTTCAGAAGATACTTGCATATCAGCTGTCACACAGGATAATGTCATATGCAGAACCTCTTCTACTTAGCTTTCCTTCCAGCAGAGCTACTGTGCTAAGTGGGTTCAATCACCTCCAAAAGCCAACCCAAGAGATCAGGGGGGATCTAAGCCAAAAGATATGCCTTCATTTGGAACCAGCTGTTAACTAGAAGGGGATTTCCTTGTCTTGTACCAGAAATGGTTTCCTGCACTGCCAGGACAGGAGAGCTTGAAACCTTATTCTTGGGCCATGAAAATGTTAAAAGGACAATAACTTCTAATCTTTATAAAATTATGTCTCAAATCAAAAGCTAATAGAAAAAAGTACAACACTGTTCTATGCTACATGAGACGAAACATTCAATGCCAACTTCCCCTTTCCCTGCTACATCTAGCAGAGGAGGGGAGTAACCACAGTCTCCAGAGCAGCAAACAGATCAATTTATGGGGCAGTCAACTCTTTATACATGACTCCTAATTCCTTGCCTCCAAAAAAAAAGCGAGAGAAGCAGTTTAAGAAATCCACTGGCATGTTTGCCTATCCCAGACACTACAGAGAAGGACTGAGAAAGTGATGTTACTATCTATGGTTCACTGCGAGACTTGCACTATCTCTTTGCAAAGGAGATAGGATAACCTGCCACCATGTTTGCTCATGAAAAAGAAAGTTTCGTTTGACAGAAACGAGACATACCCAAAGTCTTCTTCATTAAAGGCCCACTGACCTGGAACTTCCTTCCTGACATCCTAAGACAATTACCCACTCTGTGTACCTCTTCAGTCAATTCAAGATTCTGTGCATGGCTGCTCAGGTCTGGTGCTCCCCAAAATTTACACTTGGGTCTCTGTTCTTCAAAACTATACATCAGTTTTCTCAAAATATTCTTAGGCAACTGCACCATGTTTTTAATACATAAATACAGTTATCTGGCTAACAAGGAACCTCCCCCCTTTAACTAGATGCCTTCTTAATGGCATGCTATCTTAGCTGTGTCATGCTCCTGAAGAGATGGAACTTCAAATTAATTCAAGAAAGGCACAACAATGCTATCTCCAAACAGAAATGACTTTGCACAACTGAAGTTGAGCAACTCTGATCTGGATGGAAGTCAGCTAGAAAATGTGCAGGCTTACAAGTATCTGGAAGTCTGACTTGATTCATAAATAACATTCTCCATTTACACTCAGCAGGTAGATTTACATCTGTACTGTATACAAGACACAAAGTTTACAATCTTCTGACAAGAAAAGCTACATTTTCAACTGGGAAGGGTGTCCCCCTTCCAGCCCTTGAATATGCCCTTTAAATCACAGATTCTACCTCAACACATTATCTACAAAACTTCAAACTGCCAATCATTCCCTTTTCACTTTATCCTATACAGAACTGAAGAGATGCTGGAGCTAATCCAGTCAGCCAATGGACACAAACCTTTGAAGGCCAATGTGGACAATGTGTCAGTCCAAAGCACAACACTCATGCTCACTTACACTACACATGTACCTATGGGCAACTTGGAGCATAATAAAATCTGTAGATTTTTGATTTTGGTGCACAACAGGTAACACTACTTCACAACCATACAAGCAGAGTGGTTATCCAAGACTGCAACCATTACCCCGACATTAGCACCTTCTTTTAAATTATTTATTTCTTGTATTGTGGGATAATCCAAATCTTCTTCTTCTTCAATCCAACTAAACAGACTTTTTTCAGTAGAGGCTGTGGGTGAAAAGCTCCAATCTTTTATGATGCTATATCTTGAGTACTGCAGGTCTTTACAACATGTGATTATGTTCAATTGCTGCTCAAGAACATCAAGGTAAACAGTGGGCACTACAGTCTCCCTTACAATTCCAGATTAAGGAATACTATGCACAGCTAATGTCTTCTGCAGTAAAGGCCCACTGACCTGGAACTCCCTTCCTGACACCCTAAGACAAACACCTACTTTGTGTACCTCTTCAGTCAATTCAGGAATATATTTCAGCAAACAGCTGAATGCATGCTTAATTAAAGTGTTCTTGCATAACGCCAGCATTAATGTAGTAATTAAAATTGAAGGTATACAGTGGCTGAGCTCATAAGGATATGCCATATCAGTAGTCAATATACAGTACTATAGATACACACCTGTATCTGATCGGTGTGCCTTTTCTTTATATATACATACACACAGATATTTTATATATATATCTATACACACACACAGATATTATATATCTATACACACACACACACGTCTACTTCACATAATTGAATTTTCACTTAAAAGGATGAGACAACATCGCCAAAAACTTACTTTCATGAACAGTCGGATCACCGCAATTTTACTCTGTGAAAGGAACCACTTGGCCACCAGGACAAAATAAACCGAAGGAAATCAAACCACCCAACTGGGGAGCTTTGCCTCCCACACCACCCTAACTAAATATCCAACTTCAAGATCACCCTACTACAGTACGGAAAGGGCAAAGTTCACCATGGTGGCCAAGTGTTTCCTCTCCCAGAATAAAATTCCAGTGATCATGCGTTTCAGGTAAGTGAAAATTCAGTCATGTAAAGGGGATCCATATAATATATATTACACACACACATATTTTATATATATATATATACACATACACACACACATACATATACACACACACACCCTGTGAGTGTTTGCTCATTGTGCAAATTCATTTATTCAGTGCTATGTAGCAAAAATGTTTGAATCTGACCAGTCTACTTTTAGATGAACTCCCTTTTAGATTTAAGAGCTAGCTTTTCAATTTGAAAAGCTGACAGCAACAAAAAGCAAATCACTGGCATATCTCAATAGTGATACCTTATCGTGCCTTATCTTTGGAATATCTCCATTAACTTTCAAATTAATCTCTTCCATGTATATTAAAATAATCAGGGAGCTAAAATTAACTTTTAATTACAAAGGCACCCTTGTCTTACTACTTTCCATATTTTAAACCAGCTAGTAAAAATCTCTCCCTCCATTTACCCTAAAATTGCCCATTTGAAAATCCTGTTCACTTAGGATACCTATTAACCTTTGCAAATATCCTGTCTAACATTATATGCCAGAGTCTTTGCCTGTCCAACTTCTCAAAGGCAGCTTCCCAATCTAAAAAGGCTGCAATTTTTTTCTCCATTTTTAATATCAGCTTTTCAGTCAAATGTTGAAAAACACAGCAAGTCTGCTTTGCAGACATGCCTTCGAAGTAAAAACATTTTATTCTGATAATTACTTCCTTACTGAACTAAATATTTCCAGTGATGAGTCCAATAAGGTGACTAGTCAGTACGTGTTTGGATCTTCCATTCTTCAGACAAAGATTGGAATGTTCATCCTTTATCAACATATACATTTATTTATTTATTTAGTTACAAGAGTTTTAGTCCAGGGCACATCATTTACTTTACGCATCTCTCTCACTATATTATCTGTGTTTGGCATTTCATATTCTAATGTACAGATACTGTGAACCTTTCTTCTGAGAAAACTTTTCCAGGGCTCCTGCATTTTTCTCCTCCATTTCCACTAGCAGTTTAGTACAGAGGTTTTACAAATGTGCTACTAAATCTAGAGCCTGCAGCAATTCTGTACTTGAACCCCACAGGCTCCATTTACCTACTGTACAACTCTGAGCAATATAGTTAACCAGACATTTCTCCCAGGTCTCTCCTGAAAAGGGGCTACATATCCAGTGGGTTGACTTGGTTAACAAATGTTTGTTCCATTCATTTTTCCCCTATCTTCCTTAAAGATACTGAATTTTACAGCTTCTCACAAGACTTGGTATTTGCATTAGGGCTGCTAAGGAAGAGAGGCTTTGAAAGTGTTGACTTTACATACAGGACGCAGAGGGATACTGAACTTCATTTAAATTAGTTACACATACTTGTTCACCAGGGTGCTGTTACAGCCTGGATGAAAGAAAAAAAAAAAACTTCATATGTAAAATAAAATGCATTCACATGCTTGCTACCCAAATACAGTGAAATACAAGAACATAGAAGTTTAAACTATTTCTAAATGATTAAAATGAAACATTTACTTACAGTGTGTGTACGCGCAAAAAAAATACTTCTGTTCTAACTGCATATAACCAATGTGTGTGCTCCCCCACCCTGTCTTTCTTTCTCTGAGACAGATACAAAGGGACCAGAAGTAGCAAATATGAAACTGGTAAGAGAAGTGGTGGTTGAGGTATTTAGGTTATGTGCCCTTTTTAAGACAGGTCTATTTGACTTCCTTTTGAAAGCAAGTTTTGAGGTTATGCCCGAATATAGTTAACTTGGGAGTTTTGTTGGGGGGGCTGGCAGAGAGCTAGTGGAATTATGGAAAATGCATGTTTGGAGGACTGGAGAGTGCATCTAGGAATAGATAGGGTAGGTATGGTTTGTGAGGAGTGCCATAGATTGTACAGTTTTTTTTTCATGCAGTTTAGCATAAAGGGGGTAGAGGATTCCAAACAAAGTGTTGGGTGCCTAGTAGCACATGGAATCCTGTTTGATAACATCCAGCAGGAAGCCATTTTGTTTTGTTGAGAGTAAGTCAATGTGTTGTCAAGAAGGCAGGTTGGTGATGAATCTGCAAATGGAGTTACATATGGTCTGAAGAGTGGTGGAGTTTTGTTTGGGAAGTGGAGGCAGTAATGGAAAGACTGCACCCTGGCTGGCCTAGGACACCTTTCGCAAAAGCTGAGAAAAAGGCAGGGCTGTGACCGAGTGAGATTAAATTTCACTCAGAAAGTAAGGCAGTTAATTTTAGAATGTGTTTTAATTTTGTCACCTTAAGTTGAAGAATGATGTAGCCAAATGCTCATGTATTTGAAGGAGATTGTAGTTTCAATGATGATTTTTTTTTTCAGATTTGTGAAGGACAAGCTGGTAGGACAGCTGAAGAGTCTCTGGTGAGTCCCAAAAAGCATGTTTTTTGGTTTCAGAAGAGTTTAGAAATAGGACTAATTAACCATTTCTAAAGTTATTGCATGTCAGACTGGAGCAGAGTCTGAATTGTGTTACGGGAGACACCTGATCTGTAGAGGACTACGGTATCTGTGTTGAGGAGGTTGTTAATGCTTATATATTAACTGCAGGCTTAAGGCCCAAATTTAAATCACCTGGAGGTGCACATACATCTTGAACCTGCTCTTCTAGCTTCCAGACTCAAAAAATTCTTGACCTCTTAATCATCAACAGGAAGTAGTATTGAGGAAAGGACTAAGTTCTGACAAAATTAAATTGAGAAAAAAATGATTAGGCTTGAAAATGCATCCAAATCATTGTTTCTCTCAAATATCGCTGTTCTGAATTGAATTTACATAAATTTAAAAGAATAGGGAATGAGAGGAAACATTCAGTCTGGCAAGTGAAGCCAGACTGTTAAAGGAAGGAGGAAAATGTGAAAATAATGTTAAAGAGTGGTCACCAAATGGCAGGTGAGTGTGATACAAGCATGAGTGAAGTGAGGAAAAGTATTAGTGAGACTATACATGGTACAAACTTAAAAAGTCCTTCGGCTTTTCCCAGTTAGGGGTCGCCACAGCAGAACTCCGGTCCGCTAATCATTGGCAGTAGATTTGTACGGGGCCGAGTTGCCAGCCGGACACCCAACCTTCAAAGAAGGCACACCCATTCATGCATGCGCCTACCTGCATGTCTTTAATGTCACTCACCTGCAGGGAGGACATGAAGACTCCACACAGAAGGCGCTCCAGCCGAGAATCTAACGGGAGAACCTTTTGCTATGAGGCAACAACGCTAACCGCTGCACCACCGTGGTACAAATTAGTTACGTGAAAATAGACAGTGGGAGAGAAAAAGAGAATATTTTAATACTTCAAAGCAGTGAGGGGATGAGGTGAAGGACATTTAGTTTGCTGGCAGTAGTGAAGCTTCAGAGTGTTAACAGACAAACAGAGTATGACAGGTTGGAAAACAATGTTGGGGATGGAAGTTACCCTTGTAATTCAGTAACAAAACAAAGATCAATAATTATGCAGAGCATGGGGTTGATACGTTTCAGATAATAACAATGTGACAGTCCCATCCCAAATGGTGCCCAGTTACTCATTTAATGACACTGCAGTGAAATCTACTACTGCATCACTTCTGACATAAGCTGCCTCCCACAGGAAGGCATGCCATGGCCTTTAGTAAGGGAGACTCAAGCAACTCTTCAATACTGTGTTTACTAAAGTCTAGGCTCAAGGCTAAAAGTCAATAATTACATGCATCAGACTGTAATTTAATAAAAAATATATACCAATTCAAATGCTGGTTACTTTACATTTTTACAGGCAAGTAAGTTTAGTGAGGACAGGAGATTAGTGTGCTTAAGTATATGCAGGCAGCACCTAGGATCCCGTTACTACCTCCATTTTCTCAGCTGTGTTAGGTTGTGCATGTCCATCTGCCAATTCCACCAAATGCTCAGGCCACTAGTCAAAACATGGTTTCCTGGGCTGCAGTCAGGGATTTAGCCCTCTACCATACTAGAATCAGGTCCTTTCACCTTATAAACATGTAAATACTGTGGCAAAAAAGCCAGTGCATTACTCCATACCAGAGTTAATAGAACTGCTTCCTCCCACTGTTATTTTTCATACCCCCATCCACTGTGTTAGCAAACTCTCTGATAAAGTCCTTTCAGCTGAGACAGCATATCCTTTGCTGTGTAGCTCTTTTTTATAAGTTTAGTTTTTGTTGGGTTACTGCAGTAAATCATTAGGTACCTGTGCAATTTTGTGTGTACATGAACAGATTGTTCCATGCTAAGCATAGGGGTTTGGAGAATAAGTAATCACATCCACTGGCTCTACTCCTAGGTGCAAAAACTTCTTGGCAAAAGCAACACTTACTGCTGTCTGCAAACTTGTTTTAATACCTATTCCCTTAGGCATCCACATGCCATCTGTGGCCAATATCCTGTTACAGCTCCCATTCCTTATACATGTGACCCACTTTGAATGCGTTTTGATGCCAATAGTTATCATACACACCCTTCTGCCTTTCTCCTCTACTTGTCATTAATATCAAATACTGTTGTACTCGTCTGGATGAAGGTTTAGGAGTTGTTTAGGTATGCTACTACTTGTTAACCATTTAAGTAAGCCTTTAGTTACCACCAAAGTGACTGCATTGTTAACTACACTATTATTCACTTAGCAACACATGCATTTAAGTGGTGTTGGGGGGACACATTGTCTAACTACTCACTGTTTGTACTCTATTCATTTCCTTATCTGGTGAACAATATTTCTTCTATTTAGCAAGAGTATACGCATCTGAAGGATACTGGTTGCATATCTTACAGATTCATTGTAGCTGGTATGCAGTCCAATTCCTATTTCAAATACTGTAGAATTTAAATGCCAGCATAGAATTGAGATTAAAATATTATAATGGAACCATGTCAATCAGTCGAATATATTTACTGTGAATGTTGCTCAGCAGAAAGAAATCACTAAATCAACATTCAGCAAAAAAGTATCTGGGTTTTTCTTTGTGGAGGAGGGCAAGATCCCTACACTTCCATGTGGGGGAGGCCCCCACACCTCCCAACGTATATTTACAAACTTCCCAATCACACAACAGTGGGAAAACGTGCCAGCTCGAGAATCAATAAAAGTGATTTTCTGTGATTTGTACTGAATGGTTTTTGGAGTACATGCGTTTGACAGATCAACTGTCAGTTGTCAATCGCCAGCTAAAAATGTGCAAAATGAAAAATACTGTTAATAAATATTTTATTAGCAACTCTCAGTAAGTAGACTGAGTACAAACACTGTTTAGAAATAGTTTATTAATATTTTATAATCAGCTCAACTGCAAAATGGAGGTTTAAAACTATTTTACTGTGTACTATAGATGTGTTAGGTAGTGTCTTGTGCACCTACAAGGACATCTATTTATTTTACCTCCATTTTCTTCATTCATAGTACAGAAAGCCAAGCTCTCACAAAAATTGTCGGTTAATAGTCTAATACATAAAAAAATGCAAGTCCTTTTTTCATTCTGACATGTAAATACAGTCACAAACAAAAGGTAGAGGGCGCCTATCAGAGGACAAATAACTTCTTTTCTGTTTTCTTGACGCCACATACTGTGGTAAAGTATTTTTTGGGAGTTTGTAGGGGGACCTGTGTATGGGCATGGAGTGATTGTTCTATGATCCATTCTGAGATCAGGCCATAAAAAACAACTTCATTTAAAACTCCAAAAACTGTGTTCGCAATAAACCAGCTATTAAGATGAAAACAAAACATTAGTATAATTGAATGATGGACACTCCAAAGAATTTACCAACTTTCATTTTCTAACTGCCCCTATGTCATCACATTTAGGCAGTTTCCCATAGCCCCTGTCTGGTTAACAGCTGAACTGAGGCTTGAAACAACATCTTTCCACAAAAGTAATTTAAAAACTAAGACCAGCAGCTCCTCGGCCTACATCTTATACAACTCAGACTATCCAAAGTTTAAAACTTCAGAAAATGCAGAGATCTCAGTGCATCATCTGACTGCATGTCTTGTCAGCTCCATTTTGCATAATTAAGTGTACTGTTTGCTTGCTAAGGTTGTGCATTTGAAAGAAACTCTGACAGCACAGTTGCACTGAAGTGTCTTGCGTGTCACAAAAGTAGAAAAAATGAGAAGTGGAGAACAAGTTATTTTGGTGGAAGAAATGGAGTGGAATGAATCAAGAAGCAATGGCATAACCTGTAAGTGACCATGACAACCTGGAGACCTTATTAAGACTTAATACAAAACAATATGGAACTGAACGGAGAGATTTTACATGACTTAAAGCATTTATCAGGATTTTAGTTAGGCATAACACATGTCTGGAAGTAAAGTTGATGACTGGGGTATTTTGAATGGCTAGTGCAACACACCATATTGCTGGTCAAGCAAAAAGCACATAATTAAGGGGACAGGCATTCAAAACTTATGAGCAGTTAGCATTTTCTGAACAACAGCTTGTTTTTCTGAATGATAAAACCAAATGAAAGAGCATGAAGCTGAGAAGAGTGCCACGAAGTGAGGAAGGGATGAACTGCATGGATGTTATTAAAATCAGATGACACTTTGAAATGGTTTTACAAAAGTCAGTAGGTACAGACAGAAATAAAACACCTGCTTCAGTCCCTGGATAACAGAAAATGAAAAAGTATGGTAAGCAAAGAATACTGATTCAGGGGCACAGGAAAATAATTTTCTTGGGTGGCAAAATCCAGGGTACTGTTTGGCTAGGCTTATATAGGCCCTAGGGCCAATAGCCTAGTACCTACCTATGAACCTATGATTCAGTCTGTAAATGGTAAGAAAAGGAGCAGGTTCTCTGGCAATTTTGTCAACTGGGAAAGCAACGTGCTGAGGAAAGGTGACCATTTCTTATTGGTCACACTTTTTCAGTGTCTGCACTGCAGCAGAATTGCAATATGGCAAATGTAATCATGGCAGCATAAAAGAAACTTAGAATGATACTCCCTGCAGTTTTAAATCCATCTTACCAGAGAGTATGAATGCATTTTTGAATGTAAAAACTAGTGACAGCCATGATGAAAAAACACAAAGGACTGTCGCTGAAATTAAAAAAACAAAATATAACTTTGTCTTTCTGATCAAGCTAAGTGGAGAATGTTCCCAGAATGATCATGAACACAAAGCAGGTACATACCTCTATGCACTGACTGGTATAAGAAGGCCTAATAGGACATATTTGGCTGCTTGGCTGGAGTGTTAATACATTTAGGCTATCCCCAAGTACGCCCAATGTAGTGGAATCAAATGAGAATGAGTGATCTAATGGCATTATGCATAAAATTAACTTTTGGGTTACCATCTAAATAAGTGACTGTACATGTTTATCTAGTTGCAAATATGTTACATCAGGTGCTAGTATGTAATTTATGACAAATTATCCACAGCTGTGTGATGCAAGAGAAGGCCTGACAATACACTTCTGTTCTCTACTGCTGCAGTTCTTTATAAGGTTACTGTTAAGAACTACATGTGATGAGACAGCATTGAATGGGTGGAAGTAAACACAGCCTTTTACTCTTAAATATTTTTAAGTTGGTAAGTAATGTCTTTCGGCTTTTCCTGGTTAGGGGTCGCCACAGCGGAACTCCGGTCCGCTAATGATTGGCAGTGGATTTTTACTGTGCCGAGTTGCCAGCCCAATGCCCAACCTTCAAGGAAGCCACACCCATTCATGCTCGCACCTACCTGCATATAGCACTCGACCGTGGGGAGGACATGCAGACTACACACAGAAGGCGCTCCAGCCGAGAATCAAATGGGAGAACGTCTTGCTGTGAGGCAACAACGCTAACCACTGCACCACCGTGGCCCAAGTGTGCGATTTACAGCCTCAAAATACAGGAGGTTTATTTACAATCACTGCATAAAACACTTTTGTTGTCAATTACAATAATTAGTGCAAAACAAGTCATTTTGTGCTTATAAAAATTAAAGGCTCGGTCTGTTGATGGCCCTGAACAGGGGCCTGATATTTTCTTACAACATTTGCAATGCATCAAAAATATACACACTACAAATGCATTTCTAAGCTGTTTTTCAAAATGTCAGCACTACGAGTGCCAACACACCTGGGAAAAAAAAAGTGAAAATGCAGAACAGCAAACAGTAAACATTGCTCTTTAAATTTATTTCTGGGGGCATACTGTACCTCCCAATGTGGTTGGGCAAGCCTCCCCATACCTTGAACACAAAATCACCATATGTTGAAGGAAACAAATATTCTGTGACATTGCCATCTCAGACTTATTATATGCAAGTCTGTTTTTTAGCCATACAGTCTCAGTATTACGGGATTCACTAAAGGTCCCGACATTTCAAACGGTTACCGTACTTCAGAATAGCTTAATTTTGTTTTGTAGCGATTTAATATAATGAACATTACGAATGATACTAACAGTGATTTACTATAAAGAGTGGTGATGATGCATGAAAAATGGGAAAGTAAATGTTCAAGGATAACAGAATCAAGATTTTTAAGTCCCACAGAATATATTTGCAAGAATTTAATGTCCATCATTAAAATTACAAACATACAAAAAAAAAAGTTTCTGCAGGGGAGATAATCTCCCGTGGCCCTCAGTCCCTCACATTTTTTAAATATATTCTCTTAAATATTATGCAAGTATTTGTTAAGGAAAAACTTACCCCACCACCACAATTCCACTACTGTACTCTAAATACTTCAATTTAAATGGGAGGCAATTAAACCTACTCAGCTAATCCCATTCTGATTAAAATCCAGTGTTATTCAAAACAAGTATAAAGTTTTCAAACACTAATTCTTGACATACTCAGTGCATCCAAGCCTAATAAAAATCTCATAATACTCGCCGACTTTAATATTAGTCTCCTGGGAATATTTAGAAAGCAGACTAATGCATTCCTATATGACTCAAATCTTATCCAAATGGAGCAAGACCCAACCAGACCAAATTTAAAGTAAGCATTTCCTTTTCAATCTACTAATCACAAACATTCCAAACATCTCCTTACAACTACAGACCATGCACCCATCACCTTTAAAGTAACCTATCTTTAAGCAACAACTCCTAAAAGTCACAGTCAAGCCTAGAGCATAAAGAAATATTTAAAAGCTAAAAACAACAAGCACACATCTGTCATCATCCTGCAGATCATAAACTCCTTCAGTAAGTAATCGGCATCAGGCCTTAAAAGTCACCAAATGATCATAGAATGCCTATTTAATAGAGACTAAAGTAGAAAAATCCCAAAAAATCAACTCACGTGGGTCAGTTCTAGTCTCGCTACTCTTCTCACTCTCTGCTGACCTGTGAAAGCTGCCAATCATTTTCTATGTAGGTGATATGTTATACAATCAGCTCAACCAATCGCCTTCAAGCCATGAAAACAAAACTGTCCACTCCCCTTTATTTAATTCCTGAACAAGATTTTACTAGACTTTCAAAAGTAACTGCACTCAGTACCACCAACAAACTTGCCATAATGCCATAAAAAGGTGTACCGCTAGCCAAACTCACTGACTACCTGAAACAACTCCCATGTTCAAATATTTCAGAATATGGCTTGTCCAAAGTTCATCATCCTTCACCACAATAAACATACCATATCCAAAATTAATATATTCTTCTTTTTCTTAAAGGTAGGAATGCAATTGGAAAAGGAAAACTTCTAAACCAACTAGAACATTGCCTCCCACTATTTGAAGCTCTTTTTTTTTTTTTTTTTTTGAAAAAAGTCCTCCCTCCAAATTATACCCAGCCTGATGTGCAGATTTCTCATTAGCACCACGGATTAAGCATCATTGCTCAGTCTTATCCAGAGACAAAAAAGCAGGTAATCCACAAATAGTCACAGTAGTCCCAAAGTAGTATCCTGAACGTAAGTTTATTTTCACAAAGACAAACGTTTTCAGTACTATATAGGTGGTTGCACTTTAAAAGTTACAGTATAGAGTACACATGAGCTGTACTCTATACTGTAACTTTTAAAGTGCAACCACCTATATTGAAAAGAGAACAAGTATTTCATACTTATTCTTCTTATTTCATGTCTTTCATGGGAACTTTTACGCTCACTTTTACCCATAGACATATTTATGCAGCAGTAAGCACTGCCTGTTTACTTAGCTGTGTACAGTTTTGGTTAACTCTTATCCATAATGCATAAACCAAATTTGTGAACATGCATTATAAGTACGCAATGGTTTGCACTATTCCTAAAGTGTAGCTTCTACGACTCTTATTATAGTTCCCCATTATTAGTTAAACACCAGATTAAGAGATGAGACATTGTTCTAATACAATAATAGATGATATGCACAACTGGACACTACACAGATTTAACGTGTCTTTTAACTAGAGTACAAGTAACTGTTTTTATGTATTTCCTGAGTATATATATATATATATATATATATATATATATATATACACATATTTTTTGTGTATTTTCCATTTATTAACAGTAAATTGTGAATGCCAGCTCACACTTACAATTGTTTTTAAAAATTTTCTTAATAAATATTCTTTTAACAATGTTTAAAAATACATTTTTAAAATACTTTTAAAATATAAACATATTTATAAAACTTTTTTACTAGGTTTTAGTTTCTAAAATGTTGTATTTAGACAAAATTTAGTGAATGGTTTCACGTAACTATTGTGACGTTGGGTTCACGTATTGACGCCACTGCAAGTTTAAATATTGGCGCTTTTTTCTTTTTAGTTTCTCTGAAGAAGTTACTGTCTTAATAGTAACAAAAACATTTGTCTTTGTGTAAATAAACTTACGTTCAGGATACTACTTTGGGACTACTGTGACTATTTGTGGATTACCTGATTACCTGCTTTTTGTCTTCAGTCTTATCCAGAGCCCAATGGCTGCCAGTACAATAAAGTGCTGACCTACTGCTAGGCCCTCTACTATTTAAATATTTGAAGGATTCTGCCTTTTCTCTGTGTTTGGCCCTCTCTAAAAATGTCCACCACCACCCCCCTTCCTACTAATGCCCAATTTCTACAATAGCTCCAGTAAGTGCACAGTAAAAGAATACAGCTTCTCAGTGTTGGGACTACTATAGTAAGTCAGATACCTACATTTATGTTTTGGCTTTTGTGCCAACCTGCAATCAAGCCCTTTGTAAGTGCTACAACAAGTATGGGTCACAGAGCACAAACTTACCCATTTATAAGGGCATCACCTAATTATCTTGACTTTCCTCCAACTAACTTACTGAATGTTTTCTCCATATTGTTTTGTTGATTTTTTTTAATTAATGTCTATAGTTTTTGATTCATTCATACAAACTAAGTCTGCAAAAATAATCGTTTATACTTCACGTGTTTGTCTACTCTTAAGGTTTGACGTATATATTAAATGCAACCCTGTAAATCTGAGTGCAACTCGCAAGCAATGATTGAAACTACTCCCCTCAGATCAGTACACTGCTCCAGTAAGCAATTTCAAATAAGATAGATAGTACAAGGAGGCCCAAATGGACCTCACTAACCTTTTCAGGAAGCATCAACATGACAAGAGTCTGAGAATATGCACTACTTTTATTATAAGTTTCACGGAAGGAAAATACTAAACAAAACTGGTACTTTTCTGTTAAACCCCTACCACTTGCTGCTGGTTCAGTGGCCTACAATCAGAGTTAAAAGGAAGACTGTGAATCAACACTCTGGCGTAATTTATGTTACAGTGAGTACATTCCCAAGGCCAAAAAATTTGGGTACTTTCACAGTCTGCCTTGTCCAATGTCAATTTCGTTGCATTGCTTAATGTACGTTTTATACCTCACACGATGTTAGCATTGCAATGGCAATGCTCTTAAAACACTTTCACTGCACTCTGTAAGATGTATACAGTTCCAAAGTCATGCATTGTAAACGCTGTTGGTTTGGCGAGTTTTTTTAAGATAAGAGTACAGATGCTTATTTCCCACATTATCCCCTATTTGCAGTCACTGAATGTAGTATATATTGTGTGCAGTATTATTTTAGTACATAGCAGTTCTCACATGTAATTGGACTTGTTTTTCTTAACTTTTTTGTGCAGTTCTTTGCAAGTAGAAAGGCCACGTTACAAGGTGTACAGTCCAGAAGTACAAACATGCCAGACGTAAACAAGACCTTACAACATATCCTTTTCACAACAGTTGTACAATCTGACTCTTGGTTTGATTGTGGGTTTTACATGTACTCATTCACAACCAGATTGTGCATGTAAGACTTGAAAGTGCTGTTCAAACTCCAAGTCTTACCTGTACTCATTTCACTTGAACTATGCGATTTCTGCAAACACAAAAATCTGGTTGCAATAATACATAAGCAGCAGGATAATTTCTAACTGTATGTTATTGTGGATTGAATCTGTACTATTTCTGATTTTAACTTTTGTCCCACACATACATACCTGTCTCAGATGTCTCTGCTTTTAACTCGGATTTTATAGTGAAGAAATATGCCAGAACAAGACCAGCGGCAAGTGGTAGGGGTTTAACGGAAAAGTACCACAAACTTATACTTGAACTAAAAAAAAATATAGCACTAGAGCTGCCTAGTACATTCCAATTCATTGTCATTTCACCCAGAAACTCCTACTATTTCCTGAAAAAACCCCAGCACTATCTAATCTACTTCAACTACAAACTAATACCAGACAACTTCGCTCTAGTGATAAAAGTTAATCAAGGTGACCAAAAGCAATAACACAGCAGGTGACTCCCTCTTCCCTAACTACATCGGTAAAATTTGGAACTTACCTTCTGCTATTACGTCGGCCAACTCAATGGTTACATTCAAAAAGCTACTAAAAGAACATCTAAAACTTGCATGGCTATGCCCTTGCTACCCACCAGGTTGACCCATATCATACACACCCTCTGACCCACTCTCGTGCTCCTTTTCACTTCTATCGCTTCAAGAAGAATCGTGACTCCTCCTTATAGTGCCTCACCTGTGAACACCCACACCAACAGTCAGCAATTATACACATTCCAACTTTAAACCCAACCACATCTCACAAAACTAACCCTAACATCCACTCCCAACCCCCTTTTACTTACATTTGTCTCAATCAATGTTATTACTGTAAGCATGTCCATTCTAAGTATTACTTTACTTTAACAAACTATGGAATTGTGTTAAAACTTGCAACTACCAATGAATACTGTACTTTGTAACTTTAAAACTATGGAATCTTGTTAAATCATGCGTTTTCCTATGAATACTTGCTTGCTATGTAGCAATCTCATAGCTGTTTGTTCTTAATCTGTGGAGCTTTTCTCCCCGGGCCTCCGCTGAAAATGGACATATATTCAGTCAGACTCTCCCAGTCAACAGACATAAAATAAAATAAATAAATAAAATAAACAAATTGTGGCTTATGTTTGCATCTGGGTTCATAATAAAAGTTTTGAGTTTGACTTTCCCAGTGATCCTGTCCATTTATCTTTTTTTTATTTTTTTATAGTTTACTGCAGGAGGTCCGGTTTGTCCTTTTGGACCCTTCCAAGGACTGTCCTTGGGATAAATAAATAAATCATGAGAATCAACTGAAACATTTAACTTGATCTTGACTTTGTGTGCAAACCAAGAAAAGTTCAGAATTTAAAGTACACAGGATCTGTATCCTCAATTATTGGAGAGCTTTAACTTAAGTACATCTCATTTTACATAGACTAAACCACTAGGTCTCTAAAACAAAAATTCTGAACACATTTATTTCATTAATAAAAAAATAAAGATGAGCCACAGTGACATTCGCAAAACAATTCTCACTTGCAATGTATTTACACAATTCATCCTCCATGTTCAAGACCCTGCAATTCAACCTACAGAGGGATTGTAAAACTTTTACAGAAAAAAAAAGAAATGCAGTTTAAGCAAGTATAGTTAAATGCCTGCCCACCACCAGGATTCAGTGGAGCTGCTCAACAAAAATTGTGCTCAAACTACGAAGTTATTATCAATTTAATTACAAAGGTTGTCTTACTAACCAACCACTAGTTACACATGATCTGCAGGAAGCCAATTCAAATGTTTAAAATATAGTACCATACCAGAAACATTTTTCATGTGACAATATTACATTTTCTTAATTAAACCCCAAAACATTAGAAACCACTGTTGAAATAGAACAAATTATCATTGCATTTTCAACCACTCCTACTTTCCAATAACGTCAGCCTCTGACTAAAATGCTTTATATGTCAGCTTATTCTGAAGATGGTGTATTTATAGATATATTTTTACACACTGAAAACACATTTTGATTTTCCTGAAAGTGAAAACATTCAAAGCAGGTCTTCAGTTGCTAAAAAGAACTTGCCTATATGCGGCTGCCGCACTTTGATTCTAAGGAGGCTTTGTTTAGTTAAGTTCAATATCAACAGAAATGGAACTAAAGTAAAAAAATCAAACATAGTGCACAAAATGCATGCACTACTCTGCATCCTACCTTCAGTGTGCTACTGAGCACTTTCTTGATTCAAAGAAATGTTGACACTCTTCAGGACTCTGTCACTGTCGTTTCTTGAATGGGGTACACAGTGCTCCTGTATTCAGGAGCAGAGGCAGTGTTCTGCAACCTGACAGCGCTACGTAGCATTTTGTAATGCAGCAAATTACTGTACAGTTCATTTTACTAAATGTAAATACTTAAAGACATGTTGTATTATACTTTGCTGACTTGTAAGGTAGCCCTGTACACTGCCACCAGTAGTGGGATCATTACCACATTACGGTAATATGCAGCTCTCATGCTGTGTGAGCTCTCACTGACAGGAGCTTGCCTGCATCATGAGGGATGACAAGGTAATGTGGTTGCAGGTTTGCCGGTACTGTAGTGGACATCTGTCAATAGGGATTTTCCTGCTATGTAATGATGATATATGAGGTTGTTATGTTAAGCAGTGTATTACTGTTGGTAAGTCACTGTGGCTGTACGCATCACACCAGCTGGAATCTCACAGTTTACACTATGGGAATCAGTGCTTACAGCAATGATGTGGATCTGTAAACTGCACATGATCAAATGGCTGGGTTTACCTACATATATGTGCTTGGCAATCGTTTGTTAAACAATGGAGCAAAACAGACAGAAAGTATTCTCCACTGCCTTCTACTCTTTCATGAATTGTAAGGGCTGCTCTATCTAGGCTGTATCCTTTGGTGCACAGCCATTATGATTAGCATCCAAAAATTAGAGTGGTTTGAATTAACCCTACATTTCAAGCAGTATTTTTCCCTTATTAGAAGACGTCAATGTTTTTAAATTCCCAATTTTCCATTCCACAAAATGGTATATTAATACATACTTCTACATACAGAAAGCATGTTTTGAATTTACTAAAATGAAAACTTAAAAAGCAGTTTCCTTTTATATCAGTTGGGTAATAAACCTACCTATGCATTGTTACTTGCATGTGTCATTTAAATTAGAAAGGTTAACAGCAAGTTTTTATTTATAGTACATTAAAGTTTTAAACTTTAAAGAAAGCAAGCCAGAGGAGGACCTATACTAGCAACGGCAACCAAAATTTATCTTTGAGGTGGCTCTAAGTATTGACATTTTAACCAGTGAAAGCAAATCAGCAAACCAAACATACACTTTGTGCCTGCCAAAAAAAATGGATGCGATGAAATACCAATTTAGAGAAAAACATTTGTTTGCAATCTTAGGAGTAACAGAACCTCCCTTTATTTAGCTTGCACAGTGAATACACAGTTTGCAACACCTCCCCCTTTTTAGGCAGATTAAGTATGGCACTAAAAGACAAGATGACATGAGGGTACACAGAGTACGAACCACGGATCCTGCCATCCCACATCACCCCATTCCAACAGACAAAATCACCCACTCAGTGACGTCCAAGATTTGATCCCACTCCAGTCCCAAAGTTCTGTCCATCCCTTGTGACTACTTTCAGGATCTGATTTCAGGAAATCCAGGAAGGACCCCCCCCCCAAAAAAAAAAATGATTGAGAGCAGAGCTACAGAAAGGCTAACTTAAAATGCTAACAAAATCCCCACCAAACACTGTTTTGTCCCTTTTGCACTGACTAGCAAAACCAACAGGCAAGGACAGCCGTAAAATATTCAAGTACTATACAGATTATGAAAAAAGACATGACAGCAGCTATATGGGAACCTTCCCTCACCACCTCCTCATGACAGTACTAGCACTTATGTAACAGCTTTTGTCTATAGGAATCATGAAACTCAAACACAAAAATGCATTAACTGGTTATTCTGAATGTTTTACTCTAAAGAAGCCTTATGGCTAAGAGGCAAAAATACTTATCCCGTTTGTTTAAAAGCTATTCAATAAGTGACAGCATAGACTCGGTGCATTTTTATTTCGATCTTTGCTTGGACCGCATACAATGTGTTAAAGTTTAACTTTTCAACTGTTGCCTCTGGTTTATTTTTATGCTTCATCTTAAAAACAAATTCAGCAACTCAAACAAATTCAGCACCTCTACCTGCTTTAATGCAACATTTACAAATAACTGTTAAATTATTAAATTGTACTAGTTACTTAACTGAAGTTAAAAAAATAATTATATGTTTCTAATCAATAGAAATGAGTAAGTACAAAGTAGTCCAAACCATAACCTTAACAATTACAGGCTCATCAGGCTGACTTCAGTTCCATTGCAAACCTGACAGTGTTCATTTTTAAGCAACAAGAAAAAGATCAGTCAGCTCTTTGACATTATTAATCACTACAAGGTACAGGTCTGTGAGAAGAATATTTGGTATGTTTGGCCATCCATCCTTTCTTCCCATGAGTGGAGGAGCTCCCTGGTCAGCCTCCGTAAGAAATAAGATCCCTTATACGATTCCTCCAAAGCTAGCTACGAAATCAAAATTGCCACTAATTCTAAGGACAACCACAAAGCATTCTATAGCTATGTCAAGAATCTCGATGGCAACACCAAGATCTGCTCTGAGTTACAGCACAACGGCACGAAAATTACAGAACCAACTGATAGGTTCAGTGCGAACTTTACCCCCCCTTTACACCCCCCCTCAGCCCCTAAAGGGCCCATATCTATACAGGAAGAATGCAGAGTCCCTGTAATCACAACTACGCAGGTAAAAGCTGGACTCTCTAAAGCCAAAAACACAGCATTCATGGGACCGGACAACATCCCAGGCTGCGTTTTACACTAACTTCAGAACAAACTGTTTCCCCACTTAAGCACCATGTTCAATAATACCCTCGAATCAAGCTTTGTGCCCATTGAATGGCGCACAGCAACAGTTATCCCACTCCACAAAGGGGGAGCCACCACTGATCCCAGGAACTATCACCCTATTAGCCTGACGAGCCTGGTCTGCAAGGCCATGGAACGTATCATCATGGAACTCAAAGACATTGGTAACCTCCAAACTCTGAATCCCACCCAGTTCTGGTTTGTGAAAGGCAGATCATGCCTCCTGAACCTGATCGACTTCTCTGAGGCAGTCACCAAAGCTGGAGATGAGGGTAAGGTGGTTCACACAGCCTATCTTGACCTCGCCAATGCTTTCGACATCATCCCCCATTCTGGAATTATAGCTAAACCCATTAAACTAGGTATAAATCCCTACGTCACAAGATGGGTTGCCAACTGGCTCACTGACAGAACCCACACTGTAAAAGTTGCAGACTCCAAATCTGACCTCAAATTAGTGACAAGTGGAGTACCACAGGGTTCCGTCCTGGGACCTCTCCTGTTTGGTATCTACTTCTCTGAAGTACAGGCTAACACAGAAGGCCTCTGGCTAACAAAGTTCGCAGATGACTGCAAACTAGGAGACATATTCAAGTTCCCAAATGATGTGGACATCCTATAGAAGGGCCTTGCTGAGACAGATGCCTGGTGTCAGAGCCATGGTCACAAGCTCAAAGCCAAAAAGTGCAGTGTCATCCCCTTTGGTAAAAACTCTGTACCCATGAACTACCACATAAGCAGCAATCTACTTAACACCAAATGTGTGATAAGAGACCTTGGGACACAGGTGGACAGTAGTCTCTCCTTTGATAATCACATCACCACAGTAGTCAGGAAGTCCTTCTACGTGGCATACCTGATCATAAAAGGGTTCTCATCCAGGAAAAAAGACGTCATTGTTCCCCTCTACTTGACACTCATTAGACCAATTATAGAGTACAACGCCCCTTTTGGAATGTACCCCACAAGACATCTGCACCAGCTGGAAAGGCCACAGAAGTACCTCACAAACAAGATTGCTGGCCTCAAACAAATGCCCTACATTGACCGCCTCAAAAAACTCCAGCTTTACTCCGTAGCATATCGCCTACTCTAAGGTGATCTCTGCCTAACATACAAAGCTATGTCGAACCCAGCGCTGTTGGACATGCTACACCTAAAGAAATCCCAATCCCTCCGAGCTACACGCACTAGGGACCTAAACCGTGTTACCACAATAAACAGGACACGCTGGAGGGATAGATTCCTGTCCCAGTGACTTCCCATACTCTGGAACAGGCTACCCATCTATGTCAAGCAAAGTTCTTCATTAGCACTCTTCAAAAAAAATCTTGATGAGTGGATGGAAAACAGGAAATACACCCCGGGCATCACTGCTGTGTCTCTGCTTGACAGTGGCACAGGAAAATAACTTTCTTGGGTGGCGTAAGCCAGGGAACCTTGTTGGTTAGGCTTACGTAGGCCCTTGGGCCGATAGCCTAGTACCTACTTATGAACCTTCTAAAATAGTTGACCACATGAAGTTGACAGTGATATGAAAGCTTATTGAACTCTGTGGAGTTTGCTATCCCGCAGCAAACCCAATTCAATTAGGGAATCCAAAGGTGCTGCCACAAAAGCTAAGATATAAAATTGGTCTAACATTATCAAGGTCTGCCCTGCAGCCTCCTCAGGTTAGCCATACCTGGTTCACCTCCCACAAGAGATGACCAAGGAGTCATCTTTTTTAGGTGCCTAAACCAGCACAATAGACTCATGTCCATTCCCTCACTTTATCAGAGGCAGCCCAGAAACACTGGAAAAGAACCTAATTTCTGATAATTAGGCCTATTATCCCATCTTTTCAGTAGCTAACCAATGTTAATGCTACTGGTAAGGATGAAGAGACACAACAAAAAAGATCTTGGCAGTTTTGTTCCGTGACTTGGATCTCACTTCACCACCAGAGCTTGGTATAATGTGTGCAGGAGTGACACTGATTCACTCACCTGCTGGTCAGTCTTCCAATACTCTACTCTTCCTTATGAATAAAAGCACAATATACCTCACCTCTTCCAAGTGGGACAACTGATTCCCACGCTCATGCAAACAGCAACCCTCCAGGGTAGGTCCATGACTTCTAATTTGGAGATGCTGAATTTCACTTGATCTGCTTTGTACTCTACAGCAAACTATACTGTGAAATCAGTCACATGCGGCCAAAAGGATAAAGATGTTTGCAAGCAATGATGCAGTCTTTAGATCCCCAAAGTGGATTCTTTCTGAACCCTAGACAGGATAATCAAGGTGCAGCTATTAAAGTTATGAACAGGAAAATCTTTGCATGGAAATATCTCCAAAGATTCTTTATATCTCAGTAAAGCTTGTGCAAATGTTTCCATGGAAAAAGGGCACTTGCTAGAAGTATTAAGAGGAAGATGGTATTTCTGGAATTCCAAGGAAATGGAAGAATAAGGAATAGCTACAACAGTTAAGCAGGCACAGGTTAATATATGTGTGTGTAGCAAAAGGCTACCACGACCATATAAAAAGTAAACAATGTATATTTAATAAATCCTGGATAAGCGCTTTTGCATTATGAAACTGTCTTTTTATGTCTGCACTCTGGATCTGAAGCATTGCATAATGTGATAGCCCTTATCCTGGATTTATTAAATATACATTTTTTTTTTACTTTTTATATGGTCGTGGTAGCCCTGCTGTTCTTTGTTTTGTTTTTTTTGTTTTTTTTTTTAGTAAGTTAGGGATTTTGGTTACATAGCCTAAGGACAGAACAAAGATTATAAGCCTTATCATGACAATGGGAAAAAAGAACTTTTAGGAAACAGAAAAGCCAAGACCACACTCCCAACAGGTGAGGAAGTAGAGAAGATGAAAGACTAATGCTCAACTAAAGCAATAATCCATGACTGTGTATGGGTATATCAGGATTTACCCACAGTTGGTGCGGTTTGATCACAAGGGTGAAGCCCAAGGCATTAAAGCCAAATATGGGTAAATCCCAGTATACCCACACACAGTCATGGATTACTGCTATTATATAATGACATTTAAGAAACTGCTTACCTTTCTTAAATAATGTCTTTCTATAAGGGTGCTAAAGTGTTCCTCCACGTTCTTCCTTGTTTACTGATGCAATAAGTATGCTTATACAAGTTATTTTCCACGCTTGCACAGTACATCAGGGCAGTGCAGGAGAAGCAACAAAGAAAAGAGAATCACTTTTTTTTTTTCTTTTTAATTACTGTCACGATTTTATGAGAGATAGTGCAGAAATAAAAGAAAAATCAGGTACATTTCTGATTCCTTAGTTTTGGAAGAATATAAGGCACAGCTACAACAGTTAAGGAGGCACATGTTACCCGAGGTGGGGAACATGGGGGTAAAATTGTTTAAATTAGGCTTTATAACCAAAATCCCCAAGGAGAGAACAAAAGATTATAGGACTTTTAATAACGATAGCCCCTCATTAGCACTCAAGAAAAATCTTGATGATTGGATGGGAAATGGGAAATTCACCCCGGGGATCATTTCTGTGGCTTTGCTCGACAGGGACACGAAAATAATTTTCTTGGTATGCAAAAGCCAGGGTACCTTTTTGGCTAGGCTTATATAGGCCCTAGGGCCAATAGCCTACTACCTACCTATAATAGGGGAAAAAGTGCTTTCAGAAAATGGAAAAAGACAAGACCCCACTCCCAATGAGGAGAAAGTATACAAGATATTAGAGACTAGCAGAAGAGACAGGAGGAAAGCCCAGTGGTCTACCTTTGTAATAATCTACATCGGTCTGTCAAGTAAACTGCAATCTGGAAAATTGAAGTTTTCATGCCAGTTGTAATGAAATATCTATCTATATCGGCAGTTTTATCTTCATTACTCAGAAGGCTAGGAGTGGCAGAACTTAGTGCAGCATGTTGAAACTTTCCCAGGTCACTGAAATTCCTGATGAAAGAACAAATATAATAGGACTTTCCATCACAATAAGGAAAAACAGCTTTTAATAAACAGAAAATGCAACCCACCCCCATCAGGGGAGGAAGTACACAAGATGGAGTGTGATGAGGAGGGTGAGGTCAGAAGAAGAATCTATAAATGTGAAGGTCAGAAAAAGCAAAGTTGAAAGAGAAAAAAAGAAAAAGTCAAGTAAAGAAAGGTTAGAGGAGCAATAACTAAGTACCCGTATACAGTTAATGGACGTTTTTGAAGTTTTAAGGCAATATCAAGGATAGATTTGGATACAGGAATGGGGATGCAGTTCAATACCTTTTATTTAGTGCAAATAGCATGAGGAATTGATTAAACTCCTATAAAAGACAGAAATAAATGTATTACTGAAAACACAGGGTGATGTAGGTACTCTCTGGTTGCAAAGATGATAAGCAAACATAAGAACAAGTTACTCGAGAGTGAAACATTACTGAAGACAACTGCAGGCAGAAAGAAAATACTGAAATGTTTCTAAAACTCCAGTACTGGGCTGCAGTCTGTTGTATGAAACTTTCAGAGTTAGTACAAGTTATTTTGTGAAAAAAAATTAACATTTTTATTATAATATAGGGGCAACCACTGGAGACCATAAAAAAGTCTTCCATGCATGTGGATTGCACTGCATGTACAGATGGTATGATAGAACGTAAATAAAGCCCTTATAAAAATTATGCACAGGAGATGAGATTGCAATCCCCACTGCAATCTTCTACACACAGCATAAATACACCAGACTTAACACTGAGAATGTGGACAAAATTATTCCATGAACATGGGGGCTAAGCCATTCAGCAGCTGTCCTGAAACCCTGTACTGCTGGAGCACCTCCCATAAAACACTGCAGAGACATGGCCATAAAACTTTTCAGGGGACACAGACCATAACAGCAAATCAAACAACACGCACAATATCTGTGCAACAAAAAGTGCAGTTGTGTCCTACTCACTATAATTGTAGATCTTCAAGTAGATCAATATTGCAGCACTGATTCTTGGGTCTTCCTGCCACGCAGAAGCCCATGACCAGCCAGATTTCCAGAGTCTTTTCAAAATCCCTAGTCAACTGATGTCCAACGAGAGACATCTGGAAATCACAGTATAAGGAGGGCATCGATCAGCACAATCATCAGGTCTTTCTAAGCTGTGAACAAACAGTCTGATGCCTGAGAACAGCAAGACTGCCAGAGCTGTCCACATCTGAATGAAAAGGAGGAAACAACACAGGAGGCAGAGAGGGAATGATTGGGATAAGAGTACTGTCTGCAGAGACCTCTTCTACTCCTTGCACCCAGCAAGGGAGAGAAAAAAAAGTGGTCAGTAAATAGGGGTTGGATGGTGGGAGTATGTACTGCAACACTGATATACTTTAACATCCACAATTATTGCAAGTGGGACACGGCTGTACTATGTTCTTCATAGTCAACGCAGCAGCATTGACTCTTTGGAGGACTTCCAAGGCTAACAGGTGGGCAGTAGGTCATCTGTATGACCCTGGGAAATAAGGTTTTGTAGGATAGCAATGGCAAAACCTGCTCTAGCCCTGGAGACACTGTTTAGATTGCAGTGTTTTGTAAAGGTGTGCAGAAAGTTCCATGTGACTGCCTCTAGGATGACCTGAGTAGGGGAAAGCAGTGGTAGTTGCACAATGGAAAAGACTTATCTGAACATATTAAACCCCACGTCATGGGGCAACAGACCATACTGCAGTTAGCTATCCATTTTGAAATGGTTTGTTTGGAGACAGGCCTGCCCTGTTTACCCCCCCCCTGAAAACCACCAGTAATTCCTCTGCTCTTTTAGGGTTTTTTTGTCATGTCTAGATGGTACCTGGTCTGCCTGTGCACAACCAGGGAATGAAGGACCTGCTCTATTCTGTGGATTTGGGAAGGTGGATTTGTCCTAAGGTTTACACTATCCCTGTGAAAGACCGTGAAAGGTTCTTTACATGAAGGGTTGTAGCTCTGAAACCTTCCTTGCTGATGTAACAGCAATAAGAAAAGTAGCCCTCCAGGTGAGCATCCTTAGACAAGACAGTGGCAGCAGGTTCAAAAGTGTATGTGTGTGTGCGTGTGTGGGGTGTGCAAAGTAAGTTTCTCCAACACAGCTTAGATCCCTGGCAAGAAAAGTGTTCCTTCTGGATGGTCTCAAGTGAATCACCACTTTTAGAAACAGCTTCATGTGGGGGTGTGATAAGACAGGTGTGGAGCACTGTGCAGGCAAGCTGAGATGGCAAAAAGTACAGTTTTGCACCTACCATAAATGTAGATGTTCGAGTGCTCATACAGCTGCAGTCATTACAGACGGGTTATCCTGCCGTCAGGCGGGTCCTCGGTCGGCCGAATTCCAAAGTCTAGGTCCGGCGTCAGTTGTCGTCGCTTCCTCCCTGACATCAGTGCGGCAGGGGTATAAAAGAGGAAGCCGACGCCATCTTCTTCAGTTTTTCTTGCCCCAGATGTCAGGTGCCCCCAGAAGGAAGGCAAAACATAAACTTATGTAATCATGCAATATAGAATAATCAAAAATCAGTAGTTGCAAGCAAATACACCATAAAAGAATACCCCAAGTAGGTTGTATGAGACGGTGTTTATCATAAGGCCTGTCCTAAGAGGGGATGGAGGGGGGAAACCTGGACTGCAGCTGTATGAGCACTCTAACATCTACATTTATGGTAGGTACAAAACTGTACTATGTTCATCGTGCATACAGCTGCAGTCATTACAGATGGGAAGAATCCCAAAGCTAAGTAGGGGTGGCAGGCACTAAGTGGAACTAGGAGGAGCAAGGATGCCCTGCAAGACAGCTGTGGCAAAGCCCGCTCTAGATTTAGAGTATAGTGGAAGGTGATAGTGTTTGGAGAAAGTGTGCACTGAACTCCAAGTGGCTGCTTCCAAAATGTCCTTGGTAGGAACCCCCCTGAGGAAAGCTGCAGAGGTAGCTGTGGCCCTGGTGGAGTGGGATCTGATGCTTGAAGGCACAGCTTTTCCATGAAATGAGTAACAAAAGCGTATGCAGTGGGCTATCCATTTTGAGATTGTCTGTTTGGAGATAGCCTTTCCTTGAGCACCTGTAGCGTAGGACACAAAGAGTTGCTCGGATTTCCTGAATGGCTTTGTCATGTCCAAATAATAACGAAGTTGTCTGTGAATGTCCAAGGAATGCAGTAGTCTTTCCCCTTTGTTTTGTGGGTTAGGGTAAAAGGTAGGTAAGTGGATAGTCTGATTCAAAGCTACACTGGATACTACCTTTGGCATAAAGGTAGGGTTGGTTCGTAAGGAAACTCTGCCCTGATGGAAAATGATGAAAGGTTGCACAGCCATGAGGGCCTGTAGTTCCGAAACCCTGCGTGCTGAGGTGATAGCCAGAAGGAAGGCTGTTTTCCATGACAAGTATTGTAGTTCTGTTGAAGCAGCTGGCTCGAAGGGAGGAAGGGTCAGCTTTTCCAATATGAAGTTGAGGTCCCAAGCAGGGACTGGTGGTTTCCTTGGGGGTTTTATATTCTTTGCCCCTCTGAGGAACTGTCATAAGAGAGGATGAGAGAATAAAGGAGGATCTGTGTTGTATTGTGCAGAAATGGCTGAAGCATGGATTTTGATGGAGGAGAAGGAAAGTCCACTGTTTAACATCTCAGCTAGGTACTGTAAAATTTGAGGTAAATTTATTACCCAAGGATTCTGTCCCTTTTCCTGATTCCAGGCACAAAATCGTTTCCATTTGGTGGGGTAGGCTTTTCTAGTAGAAGGTCTTCTGGCCTCCAAGATGACATCCTGCACCTCCTTGGAGAGGAGGGTCTGTTGGGAAATCAAGGGATTCTCCATGCAGCTAGATTTAGGGTTTTGAGCTGGCTGTGAAGAGTCTTGAAGTTGTGCTGGGACAACAGAAGAGGCACTAGAGGTAGGATCCATGGTGGGGAATGTGTCAGGCTCTTCAGGAGCGGATACCAGTGTTGTCTTGGCCAATCTGGAGCAATGAGAATCATTTTCGGCCTCTCTGCTCTGGCTTTTAATAGAACTTTGGGCAGCAGAGGAAGAGGCGGAAAGGCATAGACTGTCAACGTTGTCCAATTGAAAGAAAGTGCGTCCACTTTCCAGGCCTGTGGATGATAGGTCCTTGAACAAAATTTTTTCAATTGGTAATTTCTGTGGGTAGCAAAGAGATCTACGTCTGGCTGTCCCCATGCCTGAGTTATCTTTGTGAAAACTTGAGGATGTAACTTCCATTTGTGTGGATCTGTCAGATTTCTGCTTAGGCTGTCTGCCTGTGTGTTTTCCTTCCCTGGCAGGAATTGTGCCTGAAGTTGAATTTGCAATTCCAGTGCTGTGTTCCATAGGATCATGGCTTGTCTGCACAGGGGGTATGAATGAGTTCCCCCCTGTTTGTTTATGTACCACATCACTGTGGTGTTGTCTGTCCTTATCAATAGCTGGCCTGGATGCAGTAGGTCTTTGAAGGCCATAATAGCATTTTGCACTGCTAGCATTTCCTTTTGGTTGATGTGTAGGTGCTCCTCTTTTTGGGACCATTTTCCCTGAATGCACTGATCTGTCATGTGTGCCCCCCAGGCGTAGTCCGAGGCGTCTGTTGTGATGATTTGAGTTGCTTGAGGTACGCAGAAAGGGAGACCTATGTTTCTTTGGCATGCTTGAGCCCACCACAAAAATTCCTTTTGAAGACATGGAATGAGTGGTATAATTGTTTCCAAGCTGTGGCTGTGTTGAGTTTTTTAGGTACAATTGAAGTTTCCTCAAATGCAGCTTTGCACATGGGATCAGAAGGATGCAAGATGCCATGAATCCCAGAGCCTGCAGGACTTTCCTTGCAGTCAGCCTGGTGAAGGTTGCAATTTTGCTGAAGTATTGAGACAGTTGCCCTTGTTTGTCTGGCGTGAGGTAGGCCATCTGGGTGGTTGTATTCTAGCTGGCACCCAGGAAAATTATTTGTTGAGAGGGTATTAGTTTTGATTTCTTTTTGTTGACTGTGTATCCCAGAAAGTTCAACAGTTTTATTACAAACGCCAGGTGTTTCAGAAGTATGTCCTTGCTGTCCACTTGGATCAGGCAGTCGTCCAGATATGGGTATATTTGTATTCCTTGAAGTCTGCAGAAGGCAGAAGTCTGCAGAAGGCAATTACTGATGCCAGGCATTTCGTAAACACTCTGGGCGCAGTAGATAAGCCAAAGGGCAATGCAGAGAATTGATAATGGGTTTAACCTGCAAGAAGTCTGAGGTATCTTCTGCAATCTTGTCTGATAGGGACATGTAGGTATGCCTCCTTGAAGTCCAATGTTACCAGCCAAGACTCCTTGCCCAGCATGGGAAGAAGCTGCTGTAATGTGAGCATCTTGAATTTTGGTACCTGTAAATATGTGTTTAGGATGGATAGGTCTAAAATAGGTCTCCAATCTTTGTCTTTCCTTGGTACCAGGAATAGTCTGGAATAAAACCCTTGACCTTGTTCTTTTGCAGGTACCTCTTGAATCACTTTCATGTCCATGAGAGCTGAAATTTGTTTTTGTGCCTCTGCCCTTTGATTTTGTGGCAGGTTTGGCATGCCTCTCATTTTTGGAAGGGTGTGAAAGTGGAACCTCTAGCCTCTGTCTATAATGTCCAGAATCCATTTGTCTTTTGTGACAATATGCCAATTATTTGAGAATAATGCCAGTTTTCGGCCCAAAGGTGCTGCCATTAAAGCTTTGCTTGGCACGTAAAGGGGGAAGTCATTATGTCTGCTTTCTGAATGACTGTGATCTATCTTCTCCACCTCTTGGGCTTGGTGCTTGCCACTGTCTGGCTCTGAAAGATCCTTGAGGTTGCCCTCTACCCCTTGGGCGTCTGTATCTGCCTCTTTGAGGTCTGTCCATGGCTGGAAAGGACCAATCTTTTGAAGGCCAGTTTCTGCTGAAACGTGGAGGTTGTACCTGCAGGAAATCTTTCACTGTTTGCATTGATTTTGCTTTTTCCTCCATTTTCTTTAGTACCTCCTCAGCTTTAACACCAAACAATACATCTTTTTGAAGAGGTGCATCTAGTAATTTAGCTTTGACATGATCTGGTAAGGCTTGCTCTTTGAGCCAAGCATGTCTGCGTATAACAGACCCCGTAACAGCAGCTCTACATGAGGCCTCTAAAGCATCAAAACCACACTGCAAGGTATGTTTACCCACTTGCTCTGCACCATGCAACAAATCCTGCAACTCTCTTAAATATGGTTGTTCTGGTTGTGTCATTTTGCTTTTCAACTGAGATAACAAAAACTGTTGATACTTTAACAAATGGAACTGACAGTTTAATGCCCTCATGGTTAAAGTGGCCGAGGTATACACCTTTTTCCCCCACCTTTCTAAAGCTCTGGAATCTCTCTCTGAAGGTAATGGATTTTTAGCAGTAGAGGCCTTAATTCCCTTGGGACCCTGTGAAATAGTTTCTGGGTCAGCAGTATGGCTTTTGTATAGGAACTGGTGTGAATCAGGAACCCGGTAATACCTGTCTGGTTTAACAAGAGCTGGAGGTAAATAATCTGGGTTGAGGCTGGCTTCTGTGTACACATCATCTAATATATCTAAAACAGGAGGGATAGCCAGGGGCCTATGCTGGGGGAGCAAGAGAAAATCCCTGAGCCTTTTCTTAGAATCGGAGTAATCTTGGCCTTCCCAGTGAAAGTGTTGCCTCAAAGTATGTAGGGTTTCCCCAAAAGAGTAGTCCTCAGGGGGGAGACCGAGGGAATAGACTCCTCTGCATCAGAGTCTTCAAAAGGAGAATAGGAATAGTCCTGGTCCTCAGAATGTTCAGAGGTAATAGAGGCTTGATCTGAGGAAGGGTAGTCTTCCTCTAATCTGGGCCTTTTGTCCAAGGGGGGTTGAGAACCCCTGATAAGAGTAATCAAATCCTCAGCCATTTTGAGCATCTGTTTTTTAGGCATGGGGCCTTGACAGGGGGTCTGAGGTCCCTGTTTTTTGGTTTTCATGGCTGCTTTAGATTTTGTGAAAGCTTTAATAGAGAAGGAGGAAGGCCTGAAGACACCTTGAGAAATGGCAGGCCTGTCTAAACTCTGAGTTTCCCCGCCAAGAGTGGCGTCAGTATCTGTAGTAGGAATGGGGACCGAGGATCCTGCGACCTCGGGTACTGAAGACACCGGTAATGTAGTGTCATCGGTACTCAGGGGCTGCGTAGGCACCTCGCTGAGAATCGGAGAACTGATAGTCAGCCTTAACGTGGTGTCAGTAGAAGTCGCAGACCTCGTATGTCGGTCCTTATCTTTGCGTCTTTTACTCAAAACTGGAGTCGGAGTATCCGACAACATAATATAACTAAATTTTTTACCAAAATAGTGAAGGGCAAACTCCGCCCGACGCTTAATAGTGCGCTTGTTGAATCTAGCACAAAAACGGCAGGCCGAGATGTCGTGGTCTGGGCCTAAGCAAGGTATACATAAAGAGTGGAAATCCTTATGCAGTATTTGCTTCCCACATGAAATGCAATTATTAACTTTGTCTGACATCGGTCTGAGGCAAGAAAAGTTTCCCCAACGGGGTACTTAGCTTTCAAGAAGACTTCGGCTGAAATATTTTCGTAAATCTCAGGAGCTGGCCGACCGGCACTTGTGAACTGCTTCTGCTTCGGGCACCGCAGGGCAAGAAAGACTGAAGAAGATGGCGTCAGCTGCCTCTTTTATACCCCTGCCACACTGACATCAGGGAAGAAGCGACGACAACCTACGACGGACCTAGACTTTGGAATTCAGCCGACCGAGGACCCGCCTGACGGCAGGATAACATAACTGTAATGACTGCAGCTGTATGCATGATGAACATGCATGTACCTTAATGCTGGAGTATGAAAGTCGCTGTTTAAACAGGCCTAAGAGGTACTGCAAGACTGAGTTGATGGTTGCCTGAGAAAGGCTGGTATTCCTGCTCTGACACTAGGTGGAAAATACCTTCCATTCTGCCAGGTACAATTTTCTGGTATTGGGTTTCTTTGCTTCCTTTAGAATTGAAAGCACATCCTTGGGATAGGAGGCATTCCCCTTGGTGTCAAAATTCAACTGTCCAAGTTGTTAACCTGAGTGCGGTTAGGTGAGGATGGAAAACAGATCCTTTGGCTTGGCTGAGATCTACTTCCTGCAGTAGGGTGTGGAATCTCCCCTCACTGAGGGTCAAAAGAAGGGACAGCTAGTGTTGCCTCAGCCAAGAGGAGGCCAGCATGGTCTGTCCACCCTGCCTTTTATCAGTACCCTGGGGATCAGAGGCAAGGGCAGGAATGCATACAAGAACCATGTGAAAGAGAAAGCATCTATATTCCAAGTCCTTGTCTATTGAGTTTTTTAGCAGAACTACTGCTTTTGTTTGCTCTAGTGAGAGGTGAACGGTTCTGTCTAGGGGACCCCTCACTGTAGAGAGTTAGGTCAATAGAAGACCTCTCTTCAGCATCCATTCATTGGGATCTAGACAATCCTTGCTTAAAGCATCTGCCAGGATATTGTTCTGACATGGAATATAAGAAGCTATGAGGGTTAGCTCCACTTCTTGAGCCACCATCAGATCTTCCTCAAAAGGCAGCACAAATGGTAGGACAGTGATTCCCCCTGGTCATTTATGTACCACATCCCTGTGATGCTGTCTGTCCAGATCTGCAGGATCTCTGGGCTTAAGTTCTGCTGAAAAGTCTTTATGGGCAGGAAGATTAATAGCTCCTTCTGATTTATATACAATTTCCCTGCTGAGGTTTTCAGCACCCTGCACTTTCAGGGGACCTAAGTGGGCACCCAAGCTACATCTGAACTGTTTGTGGCGACAGTCTTCTCTGCTTCTCTTAAAGAGAAATTTGCCCCTGGGTTCTGTAATATGGTGTTCTTCCACCATAGCAGCTCCTTCACTGGACATGGAAGGAGAGGTAGCAGGGTTTCCAGGGGGTAAGAATAATGTTCCTAAGCATTTTTTAGGAACCACTTGAAGTTCTCATACGTAACTTTGCCAGCTGGATCATGAGAATGCAGGTGGATTCCCTTGCTGGGATGTGCTTTGAGAGCAGGCTGGTCAGATAGCCTGTCAGGAAAGCTATATTGTCATTGGGAAGGAAGGCTTTCTGCTGGACCAAATCTGAGGGATCTCAGAAAGATGATCCTTGCTTGAGGAAGAATTTTTGACTTTTTAAGACTCAAGCTGAGACCACCTTCTGAAAGCAGTCTATGATGATCTGTAAGGTGTCTGTGGTCTCCTCTGTGGATTTTCCCCTGAATGAAAGAGTTATCCAAAGTAGGAGAAATATGAACTCCCAGTGTTCTGCAATGTACTAATCAGAGGAGTTAAACACTTTATGAAGACTCTGGGAGCAGTGGACAGCCCAAATGGTAAAGCACAGAACTGGAAATTAGAGCATATTGCTGTAAACTGTAGGTCATTTCTGTGACTGTCTGCTATTGGGACATGGGAGCCAAGTGTCCTTTAGGTCTAGAGTTACCATGAAGGCCTCTTAGAAAAAGACCATGGGTAGTAGTTTTTGCAACATAAACATCTTGAACTCTGGGATGCTGAGAAACTTGTTTAGCTTTGAGAGGTCCAAGATGGGCCTCCAGGTGCCCTCCTTTCTTGGAACTAGAAAGATCCTTGGAGTAAAAGCCTTTTCCCTCTTGAACTGCAGGGATAGGCTGAATGTATCCTTGATGAAGCAACTCCTCAAAGATAGGTGGCGAGAGTCTTTCCTGTTCTCTCTGTGGTTTTGGAATGCCCAGAAAGGATGGGATTTCTCTGAACTGCATGTAGCACCCCTTTTCTATGATGTTGAGGACCCACTGGTGTCTGGTGATCATTTTCCACTGGGTTAGGAAGGAGGAGAGAGAGAGAGTCTTCCAGGCAAAGGTTTGGAGGGAAGAGTGGATAGGTGTATGGGAGGCTGGGGTTGAACACAGTCATAGTTCATCTCCGCTCTGTGAGGACTGTTTGGAGCTTCATGTTCTGAGTGATTGTTCAGGTTGCCATCTCCTGGATTGTCTGGATCTTTTACCACAGGAAGGCTTCTCTGTCTTGCCTAGGAGGAAAAGGCCAAGGTTTTGAAGTTAGTTCTTATTGCACCTTGGTGTGGGGAGAGATATAAAATTCCCTCACAGTTTTTATTTGCTTTCATATTATCCAGCTCTTTGAGTACTTGTTCAGCTGGACGTCCAAAAAGGATTTCCTCGTCTCTAGCGAGGCATCTAGGAGTTCAGCCTTAGCCTGATCTGGCAGGCTGGATACTGAGCCATGCATGTCTATGGATGGTAGCACCTGTTGCAGCTGCACTGCATGATGCATCTAAGGTGTCATAGTCGCACTTTAGGGAGAGTATGGGGAGTTGTAAAGCTTCTCTTGCAGTCTCTTGAATTTCCATTGATAAGGTGCTATCCACAATATAATCCATCTTAGCTAGAATTTTGTCCTGGAGAGATTCAAGGTACTTTAGCATATGGAATTGGCAATTCAAAGCTCTCACTACCAGGGTGACAGAGTTTTTCCCCCAAAAAACTGTCTAATCTACTTTCCCTGTCATTAGGTAAAGGATATCTGGCTGGTCCCTTAGGTACACCTTTTGTGGATGTGATGGAGACTAATGAAGGTTCAGCCTTTAAAGTTTTGTAAAGGTGCTTGTGAGATTCAAGCACTCTGCAAAATCTGTCTGGTTTCCTACAAGTAGGAGGTAAGGAATCAAGATATAAAAGCAGTGTCTTCAAAGACATCATCCAGTACCAGGTGTACAAGAGGTATAGTCAGTGGCCTGGGAGAAGGCAAATTTAGCAGTTCTCTGTAATGGGTCTGAGCCTGCGAGAATTGTTTGCTTTTCCAATTGGAAGCTTCTTTCATTCTATGAAGCATCTCCAAAGGAAGGGTTCTCAGGGGAAGAAGCAGAAGACAGGGTATCAGAGTCTGAATCGAAGTAAGTTTGTAGGGGCAGGTGCCAACAGTAGGACAATTCCTCATCTTCTGAAACAGAGGAATCTGCATTTTTTTGAAAGGCCACCACATGGCCTCCTTAGGACAGGGAGGATTCAGTAACAGAAGTATGGATGGGCTCGCTGAATTTCATGAAAGCCATGAATTCCTGTGCTGATTTTAAGAGGTCTTGCGCTTTGGTCTGAGAAGTGGCTGGAGGTAGGGTGAAGAAAAAGAAGTGGATTGCTTCGGTTTGGGTGTCTGTTTAAAAGGGGTGACCTGAGGTTGCAGTCGTCCAAACACGACTTCAGATAAGGTTTTGTTAGTTTAGGTAGAAGGGGTGTCTTTCTTGAGACCGACAGCACGGATGTAAGAACCTGAGGCCTGCTGAGTGACCTCAGACTCAGACATATACATCAAAGCATGTATGTAGGCCAAAGACCACTGCGGCCTCATGAAGGGTCATGCCAGAGGGTTTTGGTCGTATTAGTCTCTGGACAAAAGGGCCTTAAATCTCACCTAAGTCTTTTAACTTGGGAATCAGAGCCAGAGTTTTCTTGGAAATGTCAGGGTCCTTAATCTTTTTCATCTTTCCACCGTCTGCTTGTGTCATTCCAAAGAAATGAAGTTTGTGAAGACCTTGAGGTAGCAGTGAATGTCAATGCCACTGGGAAAACTGAACAGGAAGCCTCCAGATGGCTGGCTAATACCTCAGCCCAATGTTTTAGCATTTTCGCAGAGAATTATGCACAGTCAGGACAATTACAGAGGTTGTCCTGAAGCCCCAAGCAGAACACACAAAACAAGTGAAAATCTTTATATTGGATTTGCTTCCCACACTTCAAGCAACTGCTGACTTTTTTTGAACATTAAATTAATAGAGAAATTTCTGAAGCAGGGCACGTCTGTGACTGGAATAGGTGATCTAGAAAAACTAGCTGAGCAACAAACTGCGCTTTGAACACAAGAGGTGCATCAGACTGCACAGCTAGAAAGAACTGTATATGGTGCCAGACACACCTCTTATACCCAGACATCAGTCATCAGACATCCGTTGCCTCGGGAAGATGCCAAACCTCTGGAAATGAGCCAGTTACAGACTTATGCATGGCAGGAAGGCCCAAAAATTAGTACTGCAACACTGATTATGAAGAGCATTCAAAATCCAATTCACCATTTAACAAAGTGGTGTCCACGTTGCTCCTCCTGAATCACAGGTTGAAATACTGAAGTCTTATAGTTCAGTACTCTAGCATGGGCTTTCCTATGGAGGCTGACAAGTGTAGTCCCCTTTGAGTGGGACATACTCTCCTATTACTCTTTTGGGAATGGGAGTAATCATTCTACTTTGCCAGACTACAGTACTATCATTGACTTACAGTTAACAAATCTTTTCAGTGTTAAAAAGAACAACTTAACATCCAGGATCTTTAACATTGCAGACTTGATCTCATTTATTTTCAGCCTCACCGTCTAGGAACAGGATATCTACAACTGTGACATAATCTACAGGAAATAGCTTGATCTTACCAGGTGCTTCTGACACTGCCTTTTCAAACAGGGTATATCCACCTCATTCAAAAGAGTTCCTGCCATTTCCACACAATTTTTCCATTTGAGGGCAGCAATTTTCAACTCTGTCCTGCCCCCACTGAAGCACTTGATGGGATTTCAAAAAACTTTATTAGATCACCAAAACATCAGACTCCTACCATACCTAGAGATTTTCAATGGGAACTGTGCAAGTGCTGCCTTACTGTCTTGTTGGTACATAAGAGTCAAATCTGGATACTCTCCCTGCCGACATGGCCTGAAAGGTCCATTCCTTATTTTGACAGCGCCACTTATTCCTGATGTTTACCAGTACGTCTTTGGTTAGTACTGAACTGCCATCATCTACCTTTCAGACAAAGTTCCTTACTGCCACTTTGATCATTAAAGATTTAAACAGAACCCATTCATCCTCCTAGCTGATGGCCTCTCCCATTTTGACACAAGTTCTTCCAAGGGTAGAAGACAAACTCTTCTCCCATAGAAGCATCAGGACCATTACAACATGTCCAGAGCATAGGACACAACTCATCAAATGGCGATCAGCTAACAGCTCAGCACCTCTCCTGAACCAAGTGTACAGAACCACCGGCCACAGGTCAGATGATATAACAATGAAGGTGACCATCAAACTTTAGCTAAAGATGCACGTGTAAGAGATACATTTATAAGAAGCATTACTTCCAACAAGCTGCTTATGGACAATCCATAACTAACAAAATTCAACATACCGAAAAACAAATTTGTTCATTTGAACTCATGATGGTTCTTTCAAAGAACTAGACAAGTTAACCTGAACAAGCATACTACAACCCATTAGTGGAGCCAGTCCTGGGGTGTGATATTTAGAGAACAGCATATGGTAGCCTACATAACTCAGCCAAGTTCTGTCCAAAAAAGCAGTGTCGAGTTACAATGAAGGGTCACCACTTGCAAGGTGGAAAGTGAGGATACAGTTTGATGCCATTCAAATGGTACAAAGCAGTAGTCTTGATAACAATACAACAAAGCAATGGAAGTTGGCTCTTGTGAAGTGTTGGGCAAGGTGTCAGAGCTTGTATGGCACAGAAGCACTAGCCAGATATAAAAGCTGGTTTTGCCTTCCACACTGAGCTCTGGCTCTAAATTCAGACTTCTAAAAGGGGTGTAACCCTCTCCTCTCCCCCTTACCCTGGACCTACCCCTCAAAATAAGCCTTCGGCAGGATTGGGAATAGTCACAAGTCCCTAGCTGTGTGCTGTACAGCTGGAGTTTGACTGAGTAGGAGACCGGTTCACACCTCGAAACAAGCTAGAAAAGGAAAAAAATCATCTGTTTGCACGTTTACCCAATAACTCCTGTTAGTATTCTTTGTTCCTAGGTACTAGGAGATCGGTGAGGAGGACCACAAACTGATTTAGTTCTACTGTGACACCAACCTCACCACTCAGAATGATGGAGAATATAAAATAAGGAATAAGGTTATTACTGAAAGTAACCAGGAAAAAAACACTTCCAGAAATAAATAGCAACAACAAAACTCAGAAAGTACAGTTGTGTACACTTACCATAAATGTAGATGTTCGAGTGTCTTCACTGTTGCAGTCATCACTGTAGGGTTCTCCCCTGCCGGCAGGCAGTCCTCGGTCGGCCAGAATCCCAAAGTCTGGGTCCGGCGTCGGTTGCTCAGCCATGCTCCCTGACGTCAGAGCGCCAGGAGTATAAAGATGGCAGCCGACGCAATGTTCTCCAGTTTTTCTTGCCCCAGATGTCAGGTGTTCCAAAATGAGTGTAACCCCATACCCTTTGCAAATACACCTCAGAAGAAGGGTAAAGAAGGGAACCACACAAAAGAAAAAATTAGAGGGGACAGGAGGGAGCGTAACCCAGACTGCAACAGTAAAGACACTCGAACATCTACATTTATGGTAAGTATACACAACTGTACTATGTTCATCGTGTTTCACTGTTGCAGTCATCACTGTAGGGTTGAATCCCAAAGCAGAAGAAAAGGGAGGTGGTCATGACGTAGAGGGGGCGGCTAAAAGGTCCTGCAAGACTGTAGAAGCAAAGCCTGCCCTAGACTTAGAGTAGAGAGGTAGATTGTAGTGCTTAGAAAAAGTATGCACTGAACTCCAAGTTGCAGTTTCCAAAATGTCTTTGGTAGGAACTCCCCTGACGAAGGCAGCTGAAGTGGCAGCAGCTCTGGTAGAGTGAGTCCTTATACTCCCTGGGATTTGCTTTCCATGGTGTAAATAACAAAATCTGATTCCATGAGCAATCCATTTAGAAATGGTCTGTTTTAAAATGGCTTTGCCTTGGGAACTTGAAGCATAAGAAACAAACAATTGTTCTGATTTCCTGATGTCCTTGGTTCTGTCCAGGTAAAAACGTAGTGGTCTGTGTACATCCAAGGAATGCAAGATCCTTTCCACCTTATTTTGAGGACTGGGGAAAAAAGTTGGCAGGTGAATAGTTTGATTTAAAGCCACTTTGGAAACCACCTTAGGCATGAAAGTAGGATTAGTCCTTAAAGACACCCTGTCTTGGTGAAAAATAATATAAGGTTCCACAGCCATGAGAGCTTGCAACTCTAAAACTCTCCTGGCAGAGGTCAGAGCTAACAGGATGGCTGTCTTCCATGATAAAAACTTGATGTCAGATGTGGCAGCAGGCTCAAAAGGAGGTAAGGTGAGTTTTTCCAAAACATAGTTGAGATCCCAGGCAGGAATGGGTGGAGATCTAGGGGGCCTTAAATTTTTTGCTCCTCTGAGAAACTGTCTCATGAGCTGGTGGGAAAAGATTGGAGGGTCTGTATTATAATGAGCAGAGATAGCAGAGGCATGTATCTTTATGGAAGAGAAGGAGAGACCCTTATGTAAAAGGTCTGTCAGGTAAAGTAAAATCAGAGGAATATTAGGAATAAGAAGATCCGAATCCTGAGCCTGCATCCAGGTGCAAAATCTTTTCCATTTTCCTGCATAAGATTTTCTAGTGCTGGGACGTCTGGCTTCTAAAATGACATCCATAACCTGCTTGGGTAGGTGAGAATGAATCACAGACCCTGGATTAGCCAGGCTGAGAGTTTTGACATGGGAGTGCAGAACCTGACCCTGGTGTTGGGACAGAAGGTTCGGAGTCTGAGGTAAAACCCAAGGGGACTCCTGAGAAAGGTTTTTCAGTGTTGGGTACCAAAACTGTCGAGGCCAATTTGGGGCCAGTAAAATTATTATCTTGGGCTTGTCCTGCTTGATCCTTAATAACACCCGTGGAAGAAGAGGTAGAGGCGGGAAGGCATACCCCCGAGAGGTTTCTCCAACTGAATGATAGTGCATCCACTTTCCATGCTAGTTCGTGGAATGTCCTTGTGCAAAAAATCTGTAGTTGATGATTGAGGTGGGATGCAAAAAGATCTATGTGCGGGCATCCCCAGACTGCTGTAATCATCTTGAATATTTCGGTGTCCAGCATCCACTCATGTGGGTCTGACATGTTCCTGCTCAGACTGTCTGCCAGGATGTTTTGTTTCCCTAGTAGATACTGAGCTTGTAGGTCCACTCTGCAAGCTAGAGCTGTGTTCCATAGATTCATGGCTAGTCTGCAAAGAGGGTAGGAGTGTGTACCCCCTTGCTTGTTTATGTACCACATAACTGTGGTGTTGTCTGTCCGTATCAGTAGTTGTCCTGGTTGTAGCAGATTCCTGAAAGCCAACAGAGCATTCTGGACAGCTAACATTTCCTTTAAATTGATATGCAGGTGCTTCTGATCCTTTGTCCAAAGGCCCTGCAGACATTTGCCCTGCAAATGGGCTCCCCATGCGTAATCTGAGGCGTCCGTGGTTAGTATCTGGCTGGCTGGAGGCAGACTGAAGGCTTTCCCTTTGTTTTGAATATATGCCTTGGACCACCAAAGGAATTCCTTTTGAAGACAAGGCAGGACGGTGATCTGTGTGTCTAAACTGTGGCAATGCTGGGACCATACACTTTTTAGGTACCACTGTATTTTCCTCATATGTAGTCTTGCATATGGTACGAGGAGGATGCAGGAGGCCATGTAACCCAAAGCCTGCAGGAATTTCCTTGCAGATAGCTGAGTTAGAGACACCAAGGTTTTGAAAATTGAAGCCAGCTGTAATTGTTTTTCGGATGTCAGAAATGCAATCCGGGTTGTTGTTTTCAGAAAAGCACCCAGAAAAGTTATCTGTTGTGAGGGTGTCAAATTTGATGTTCATAATGAATCCCAGGAACTTGAGAAGATTCTGAACAAATTTTAAATGCTGGAGTAAGACATCCTTGCTGTCTACTTGAATAAGACAGTCGTCCAGATAAGGGTAAATTTGAATTCCCTTGAGTCTGCAATAAGCTACTACTGGAGCCAGGCATTTGATGAAGACCCTGGGCGCAGTAGACAATCCAAAGGGCAGCACAGAGAATTGATAGTGCCTCGATCCGGCCTTGAACCGGAGGTATTTTCTGCACTCCTTCCTGATGGGAATGTGTAAATAAGCCTCCTTTAAATCCAAAGTTACCATCCATGCATTTTTGCTCAGCATTGGAAGTAATTGCTGTAGAGTAAGCATCTTGAATTTTGGTATCTCGAGAAAAGTGTTCAAAACTGACAGATCCAGGATGGGTCTCCATGAATTTTGCTTTCTGGGGACTAGAAAGAGCCTTGAGTAAAAACCTTGCCCCATTTCTGAAAGTGGAACCAGTTCTATGGCCTTCATAGCCAAGAGGGCTTCCACCTGGTTTAAGGCCTCTAACCATTGATGTTTTGGTAGATCCAGCCATCCGCTTGGTCTTGGTAGGGTATGAAAATGGAATTTGTAACTTCTTGAAACCACATCCAGAACCCACTTGTCTTGGGTTATATGAGTCCAATTTAGGCGAAAAAGAGAGAGTTTTCCTCCGAGAGGGGCTTCCAGGCAAGAGGTTCCTTTAGCCCAGCAGAGGGAGTCATTGAGCCTGTTTTCTATGAGCTTGAGATCTGTCCTCTCCCCCCCTAGGGGTCTGGAAGCAGTCCACCGTCTTGATCTGAGAGAGGTCTGCATTTGGGGCATTCCTCTGGAGCGTCTGTATCTACCCCTCTGAGGCCTGTCTTAATTGGGAAAGGACCAATTTTTAGTAGGCCAATTCCTACTAAATCTGGGGGGCTGTACTTGTAAGAAATCCTTAACCGTTTGCATGGATTTTGCCTTGTCCTCCATCTTCTTTATCACCTCTTCAGCCTTAGATCCAAACAAAACATTATGCTGAACAGGAGCATCCAGTAACTTAGCTTTTACTTGATCCGGCAAGTTTTGTTCCTTTAACCAAGCATGTCTTCTAATGACTGTGCCAGAGGCAGCAGCCCTACAAGAAGCCTCCAAGGCATCAAAACCACTTTGTAAACCATGCTTCCCTACTTGTTCAGTGGCATGCATTAAATCATGTAATTCCTTATTATCTGCACAAGCGGAAATGGAAGTTAGCTTTTGTTTCAAAACAGACAGTAGAAAATGCTGGTATTTCAGCATATGAAATTGACAGTTTAAAGCCCTAATAGATAAAGTTGCAGAAGTGTACACTTTTTTGCCCCATCTCTCTAAAGCTCTGGAATCCTTCTCTGTGGGAATGGGGTTTTTAGCAGAAGCGGCCTTAACCCCCATAGGGCCCAGAGAAATGGTTTCAGGATCAGCAGTAGGATTCTTGTATAAAAACTGGTGGGAATCAGGAACCCTATAATATCTGTCTGGCTTAACAGGAGCTGGAGGAAAAGAGTCGGGAGTTAAGTTAGCCTCAGAAAAGGCATCATCCACAACATCCAAAATAGGAGAAATAGCCAGGGGTCTATGTTGGGGAAGAAGAAGAAGAAGAAGAAGAAGAAAATCCCTAAGTCTTTTCTTAGATTCCGAGTACTCCTGTCCTTCCCAGTGAAAATGTTCCCTCATTTCATGTAAAGTTTCCCCAAAAGAAAAATCCTCAGGGGGAGAAGCTGATGGAATGGATTCCTCAGCATCAGAATCCTCATAAGGAGGGAAAGAATAATCCTGGTCAGAAGAAAACACTGAAAAAACAGAAGCCTGATCAGAAGAGTCATAATACAATTCCTGCCTTGGCCTTTTATCTGGAGGGGGATGTGAACCCCTAATCATAGTAAGTAAGTCCTCCGCCATCTTAAGTAACTGTTTCTGAGACTTGGGTCCCGGATCAGGAGAGGCCTGGGCTGTAGTCTTTGGCTTTGCCTTTATCAGAAGCTGTGTAGGCCTGAAAACCCCCTCGGAAGCCGGTACCTGCACAACGGCTCCGGACCCATCTGAAGGAACATTGTCCAAAGGTCCTGCAACTGAAATATTCAAAGGCCTAGTTGGCTCCTCGTGGAAGTCCGTTTCGGCCATCGGTTCCGAAATGGCTGACGACAGGGGCTGCAAAAGCGCCTCACTGACGACGGCCGAACCTGAAGCTGGCTCTGCTTGTACAACGTCGTCTGTTTTGGACCTTGGAGGCCCGTCTTTATCCTTGTGTCGTTTGTGAACTCCGGTAGTCGGAAGCGTGTCCGATGACATTTTGTAATTAAATCGCCTACCGAAGTAATGAAATGCAAAATCGTATCTTCGTTTAATCGTACGTTGATTAAATCTAGCACAAAACTGACAACTAGCTATGTCGTGGTCAGGGCCTAAGCAAGGAATACAGTAAGAATGAAAATCCTTATGAGGTATTTGCTTCCCACATGAAATACAATTAACTTTTTCTGACATCGGACTGGAGCAAGAAAAAAGTTTCCCCAATGGGGTACTTAGCTTTGAGTAGGAGAAGAAAGTCTTCGGACTGAAGTACTTAAGAAAAAATTGTCAGGAGTCAGCTGACCGGCACTTGCGAACTGCTTTCACCGCACGGCAAGAAAGACTGGAGAACATGGAGTTGGCTGCCAGCTTTATACTCCTGGCGCTCTGACGTCAGGGAGCATGGCTGAGCAACCAACACCGGACCCAGACTTTGGGATTCTGGCCGACCAAGGACTGCCTGCCGGCAGGGGAGAACCCTACAGTGATGACTACAACAGTGAAACAAGATGAACATCAAGCTTCTCAAAAAACATGAGAGTTTGTGCATTCTACTCCTCAGCATAGGTAACATTTAAAATGGATGCTCCAAAGTGTCCGTTTTCTCAAAGTCATTTGCCATCAAATCAGTAATAGTCTCAGTTTGTGAAGAATGACTGAGAAATCTAGAAGGGTATGAAAGGAACAGTATGCTGATCTGCATCTAAAGGCTTTACTGTTACTGACTTTTGTTCAACAATAAGCAGGCTACCCAATTTGAGTTCTGTCTCAAATGTTGAAAACCTGTTGTCACTACCTATTCAGCAACTAACATTTAGACATTTTAGGAGTTGCATACTTATAATGTCGGTGTGAAAACCTATTTGTAAGGCAGGAAACAGCCTGTCATAAGCACAGTATTCACTTCTCACCTCAGAAACCAGTCAGAAGAAGCATCACTTAAGGATCTCTGCTGGGTCTTTTATTAAATTATTGAAAACAAAAGAACACACGTTTGCAGTGATTAAACTAGGTATTATAGTTCACATTAAAATGGATGAAAAAATTTACAGAACACAAACAATATATACTTGCCTTTTGAGTGAAGTCTCACAGTGCTTCAAGAGGTTGGTCAATCCCATCATCTGCTCTTGTCAAATAAAAACAAATGATACAATTTTTGATTGTAAAGTGTTTCTTTAACACAACTTTGGCACTACTGCTAAAGCTCGGTCTTACTTGGAGTAACAGTTTGTGTTGTCATGTGTCAGTCAGTCTAGTGGCACTGATGTAGAATAGGTGTAGGTGACAAAGTGGGCCAGTGCTGGCAGTATACAGAGAGAGATCCCGGATTAAAATCAAGCAACCAGAGTTCCATTAGCAGGGTCGGGGTGAATAAGAGTACCCATCCCTGCAGCAGAAGTAAGGAAAGGGGGTAAAGCAGGGACAAAAGCTGTCAAAATTCATTAGAGGGAGGCACTGCACAGGGCATCCTGGAAGGACAGACTTAAGTTCACCAGGCCACAAACTGAATGTACCATTCATTAGCAAATGTAAGGGAGCATGACACTTACATAGGAAAAGGAACTGTGAGCGCTTGTGGTGACACAGGTAACCTGCCTCCCACCCAGGAGGTGGGGTTAGGATTACAGTTATGCCCTCATTTTCTAGGATACCAGCAAGGGTACAAACCATCCTTATGGTATTCTTCATGGCTGCTTCCCACAAAGGTTTAATCCCAGTATAGGATCCAATACATCCCAATCTGTGGAACATATGTGCTGAGTCTAACAGAGGGATTCCTGATGATCATCAGCCTTGGGGGCAAAACACATAGGAAAAAGTGACATAGTCGGATCATACTTTCTGGTTTTGCATTTAATATGCAGTAGAGATTGCTGGAATTTCAAACTCTGGGATTATGAATAAGACAATGGAAAGTTGTAAATATATTACTATGGTTAAGTAGCTTTAAGACTTACCTGTCGCCGAGTTAGGTTATAGTCCAGTATGCAGGGCAAGCTGGTATAGGTTCATAGGTAAGTACTAGGCTAGCAGCCCTTGTGGACCATTTTAAGCATGGCTATTTTCCCTTTTTGTGCTCAAATTACCCTATCCTGTTTGGTTCTAGCTTGGCCTAATTTATATGGTGTCTCTAATGAGAATAACTAGAATCATACAATAGATAATTTGAGGGGTCCCATGTAAGGGATGAAGCACTTAGGAGCTGCCTATATCCATCAGTAGTACAGAGACAGTCCTGGAGTCAATTTTCTGTTTCCTATCCACAGATCCAAGTTGCACTTGAATATAGACAGAGATGAACTTTGTTTTATGTGGATGGGGAGTCTGTTCCAGAGCAGTGATGGCCTCTTCGAGATACACCTATCCCTCCAAACCACTATTAATGATCGAGAAGAGGTTTCAATCCCTAGACCAAGTACTTCAGATGCCATTTGACTTGCTGACATGCACTACATCCATCAGTGCTGGGTCAGACAGTGCTTTGACTCGGTCCATGTAGGTCTTGTTGTTTAGGCCTTTTATGCTTTTAGTACGGTATCTTTGTGGATATTCCAGCAGTTGCAGGTATCTGGACAGATACATGCCAAGGGTGCATTATACTCAATGAGTGGCCTCATGAGGACTAAGTAAAGGGGGACAATGACATCCCTAGATCTAGACACAATCGCTTTGTTCATAAGCTGTGCAATATGGACTTTCTTTCAACAATGAATTTCTTGCAACACTGAACACATGTTGGTCAAAAGTTAGATCGCATTTCACCCAAGTTCCCAAATCCTGAACAACTGAGTCAACTCTTAGGGGGGCATATTTTCAGTGTGGTAGTTCCCTGTGGTACAGGACGTCCCAAAGGATACAATAATGCATTTTTTGGCATTTAATTTGTCCATAATTGGCACCAGTTACTTATTTGGGACAAACCTTCCTGCAGGATTGTTAAGCCATTTGGGGATTCAGTGACCGCTCCTAGCTTGCAGTCATCTGCAAACTTGGTTAGACAGAGCCCTTTGATATTGGATTTTACTTCAGAAAAGAATTAGGATGGATGGATAATATAGTGCAGTTTCAAAAAAATTTGAGCAGACTTGCAGTGGTAAATAGCTGAAGGACTAAGGGTGAACACCAGGAGTCTAAGTCCCCTCTACCCCTATCCTGTAATTTTGTAGAGGATGCTCTACTTAGGGTAGAGATCTAGGTGGAGAGAGGTACTCAAAGGATAAATACTGGTTGCAAAAAGGGATGAGTAAATACATGATACACTAACAAATGTCAGCAACAGCTTTGCATCTTGCACTGGATAATATAAAATTGTCACATGCTCATTTTTCTTTAATACAGAACAAGTTAACATGATCTTACACTGACATTGCTAAACCACTTAGGAAATGTTATATAGCTGTGCAGCTACTTGTTTTTCATGTTGACAAAATTTTCTAATGTTTAGACAAAAAAATTTGTTACAAAAACTAAAATTTATAAAATATGATCCAGCATGTATCACTGAAATCAAGATGCTTCATCTGGAAATAGGTAACAATCATACAGCCTGACTACATCAGTAACTCACTTTATGCAAAAGTAACCATCAACTGTGTACATTACAAACACGTTCTCCTCTAGGCAGGCATCTCATAAGAAAAGAAAATGCACTGGCATTATTTGTTCATACTTGCAGACCAATAAAAACAGAATTAAATAACTGGTTATTCACCAATACAGTAAGGACATGTCCTTATCTCAGAACTTTGCAGCAAAAACAGTGATCAACTGGACAGACCCTTACTACAAAAGAATTTAATAAAATATAAACCAGCAGTCAGAAGAGCTAAAGTCTTTATTTTGTTTCACAGACAAGAATCACGAACCCTGTCTCTTACATGAGATTACTAATGATTATCATTTGAAAATGTGGGACTAAAACAGCACACTACAACAGATTCCAACAAGCTTTCCTTCAATGTTTTGAAAATGTATAGTGTGTGCACATCTATACAGAACAGACTACATACCCAACATGTTAATTCAAGATCAATCTGAGCAGTTATATGGATGATCATTTTTTTTCCTGGATTTTGCGGTCAGTTTAACAAACAGTCGTCTGACAAATACAATAAGCTACAAAACCGTGCATGAAGTAGAATATCACATACAGACACAAATGTGTTAGATGTTAAGTGATGTTAAATGTGTCAGATGTTAAGTGATGGAAGAAAAAGACCAGACCTCATAAGCAAAATGGAAAAAAGGGAGATTGATGCTGATGTTTACCACGGCACAAACAGAATATGATACAAATCTATTTGGAATTAAATGACTGGAAAGATTTTTTTTTTGTTTTTTGTTTTTTTTTATCAGTGGGGTAATGGGAACAGCTTAAACTAAAAGCAGCAAATGGAAACTTACACTCAAATATTTTTGTAGCAATAGTTTTATAAGAGCAATACCTTCCACTGCTGTCTTCATGGGACACATTTACAAGTACCTTATTAACCAACATCTTAAGCTACAATGAAAAGATACCTAAAAAAAGAGATCAAACTCTGTTCAACTAATTGCATGAAGGCAAACTAAAATTATATTTTCAAAAACTGAGCTGCAGACACAAGTTTAGCTGCAGTCAAATGCACATCCACTAACAAAACCTCAACTTTTCCAACTACACTTGAAAATAAATAAAAAATATGCTAACTTTTCAGTCACTGCCACATTACAGACTTGCTCCATAATTAACAGAAGCACAATATGCACCTTTAACTCAAGCAAGCTCCCTGTCATACACACCTCAAATCAGTGCAGCAGCCGCATGTACTCAAGAAAGCAAAGAGGTGGAGGTATAGCTTTGTTCAAGTAAGCTACTGCTTTCTCCCAGGCATAAGCACCTTACACCCAGCGCAGCAAGCACATGAAATGAAGACCGTAACGAACATGTATTGTTTACAAAAACTAGAAAACAAAACTCAAGAAGCAGATTCTTAATCTCCAACAACAGAATTACAGTAACTTCAAACAAGTGTCCACAACATAACTTCTGCAAAGCTTTGCTGTTGCTTAAACCTAATTCATTACAATGACAACAAAGCAATACACCATACAAACACCTACCTCCAGACACTGGGGCATCCATAAATAAGGCTCCACACTTTTCAGCTTCTTTAGCCAATTCCTTGGACACAGCCGGATCGATTGTGCTAGAATCTATAAGCAATGTACCTTTTTTCACCTTTCTGCAGGTAAAAAAAAAGGAAATTACTAAACATGTATAGTACTGTGCAATTCACTACCTCACTACAAGTTATTTTTTTTTAGCTGTTACTGACCAACACCTCCACATCCTTATGCAAGTATTGCCACATTCATACATTACTCTTACAATCGGTTTTACCCTTAAAGTAGTACAATTATGTGATGTACTTACCTTAATAGACATTTGAGTAACATGATCACTTAATCAGTGAATATGAATGGGACCTGTATAGGTGTCTGAAGTTTACCAGCTTTTTCAGCAAAAGACATCCACCTCTGGCACTAGGTGATGAAAGTACAAGTCCCAACCAACTGAAGCATCATGGACAATACAAGAGAGAATTCCCCCTCCCGACAACGAGTACCAATCTCTTCTCCAAGTCCAAAAGAATGCTTACAACACTATTGAATTATAAAGCAGTACATTAACAAATGCTCAAGGGGACACCAAAATGACTAGAATATGATTAGAACTCTCCCATTGTGAAAAAGAGTTGTACATAGCAAGTAAAACCTAACAATTTGGGTAAAATCCATTTACTGGCTAGTCGCCATATAGCCTGGAGGTCAGAAAAGAAATCTATAGAAAGTAAGATTAAATCAACCAGGAAAGGATAGAAACAAAACTCGGGTGGAAAAGTCTTGCAGCTGTTCAGTAAAAAGCAGTTCAGGTTTCAACTTTTTTTTTTTTTTTTTTTTTTTTTTTTTAACAAGACATGGCTTCCAATAACTTAGAGGAAAATGTTTTAAACACCTTAGAATGCATACGATTTGTAAGTGAGAAACTTAAGGAATACATAAAGTCAAATGATAAAAGGCTTGAAAAAAGAAGCTTAAAGAAGCTATTCAATGCGCTTATAAAACTGCTGAAATCAGTGGTTGAAATGAAGGAAAGATTGGCTGGGGCACCTCAAGCAGAAATGTTTCAAAACTTTGCAAATTTAGAAGACAGAACATTCAGAGAAAACCTGAAATTTTCTGCTGCATGACAGACACTGGAAGGAATAGACTACAATCATTTTTCGAAAGTACAAATAAGTAACTGGACTGGTATCCCTCAGTAGCACTTAAATGGAAGGGCAGACTGTATGCTCTACATTTGGCAAGCGGAAAGAAAACAAGACCTACATTACTGAGGATGTAGCAATAACAGCAAAATGTGCTGGTCTGGCAACATTTTGGCAAAGGGGAAAAAGTATTAACAATTGGGGGTACCAGAATGTTTCTGAAAAAAAAGTATTCCCTGTAAACTATGCTGAAGATGAGAGCATGTTCTTGCAATCGGGCTGCACAGAGGCAACTATGAGATTCAAGTTGCTACATACAGCTGTTTTTAGAATATTTTTTCTTGTAGGATCAAAGACGTTTTTGGATGCAGACCAGACTGAGGAGGTTCACCCAGCAAAGAGTGAGCCAACAAGCTGAAAGGGACACTATTTCTCATCTTTCTGACAACAGCAAAGTCTATTTAAACTTACCAGTGAAACCTTTACCATGTCTTTTTCCAAAGGAAAATGAATGAGCAACAAAAAACCCAGGAGATGACTAGAAGAATCAGGAGTACCTTGGACTTGAATCAGAGACTGGTCCTGCATGGTTAAAATGAAGTGGAAGAAGACAAGCAATAACATGAACGCTGGAAACAAATGGAAAGATTAGAATTTCCATAAAGATGCAGTTGGATAGGAGAATTTTCTTCTGTAATAAGTGGGTAAAATGGCTGGTTTGTTGACTTGTGTTAAACCAATGGGAGGACTGTAAAGCAAAAGAATCACACTGTCATTAATGTTTAGGAGGACAATGATGGGACTGAAGATGCAACTGCAAGTAAAGCTTTTTTGCTTAATAACAATGTGTTTAATAAAAGCAAATTGCATCTGATTTATTTGTTTATTGAAATTTGTTGACTGGGAAAGTCCACTGGGTCAGATTAACCCATTTTCAGTGGAGGCCTGGGGTGAAATGCTCCAGTAACAAATTTAAAAATTATTACAGCAAACAAGTAAACAAAAATTATTATACAACAGGATAAGATTTACTGTAATAAGAACCCATACAAATATAAATAGCATTTCTAAATGATAGAAATATGCAGAGTACAATGTTATTATGCAGTGAAAATAAAGGACAGTAGAACTTGCACAGTATATAAATGGATAACTTGAAGACATTTAATATAAACAATCATGACACACAGTATATTCTGTACAATGTGAAGGAGATTATACTTTTGCCTTGTGGAAGTTTCTTAAGGATTAAATATTGATGAGAAAGTCACAGAAGTAAGTTGGTTTACTAGTATTTCAGTTGACCTAAAAAAAGAGGTATTCTAGTCAGTAAACTCATGTTGGTGTTGGTTTATGGTGGTATGAATTTCTGATCACAAGGACAGATGTGATTATTAAGAAAGTGATTTTTTAGAGTAACTTTGAAGGTTTTCATAGACTCAGTTTGTGTTATGGAGGGGGGTAGGGCAGTCCATAGCTTTGCTACGGAGTAAGAGTATAAACTTTGTCCAGCTCTCTCAAATGATAGTTTATCACCTATAGTGATGCCAGACGTTTAGCTGTTTTTACTACTTCAATTTCCATATTATTTAGGGAGTAGATTTTGAACTCTTGTGGGGGTGGTCCGGAAGAGAATATTAGCAATTTAGATTTTTTAGCATTAAGTACTAACTGAGCTTTGTTTAGCCATATTTCTATGTTTAAGAAGGTGGTTTGTGTTATTTTGAGGAGATCTGGGAAATTGCTGGCCGAAGATACAACGGTAGAATCATCAGCATACTGGATGGGGGAACTATGTAGGGAGACAATATGGAGATTATTTATAAATACATTAAAAAGTAAGTCCAAGAATAGAGCCCAGGGGTGATGCCTACTTTAACCAAATAACCAGATTGATGGTTTTTGCCATCTGGCAGATTGTTGACCATCTTTCAGGTAGCTAGTAAACCAGTTAATGGTATGTTCAGTACATCCTAATGTTTCTAATTGTTGGATTAATTTGATATGTGACAGTGTCAAAAGCTTTGCATAGATCTAATAAAACTACTGATGTCAGTAGACCAGAGTCCAAAGCTTTGTTCAGGGTACTGGTGAAAGAAAGTAAGGCTGCAATAGTACTATGTGCGGGGTGGAAACCATGTTGGGTTTGGGCTAAAAGATATTTGTCTGTGAGATATTTTAATAGTTGGGTATGTATACACTTTTCTAGTATTTTAGATAATGGTGAGAGAATGGAAATGGGTCGGTAGTTGGTTAAATCGTTAGTATTTCCACCCTTATGCAATGGAGTTATTAGATTTCTTCCAAATTTGAGAGACTGTGGATTCGGAGATGGATCTATTAATTAGAATACTGATGAGATGGTTGCACCAAGTTTCAGGTATTCAGAGGGGAGGTTATTGGCAACTAGGGAGCATGGTCTAAGTTTAGATAGCAGTTTGAATATTAGAGAGGTATGTACTAGTTTTAAAGGAGAACTCTGGAATTTCTGGAGTATTGCTAGTGTTTTCTTTGTGAAGTGAGGGATGCTTGTTGGAATTCTCACCAATAGAACTTGAATTACTTGTCAAATTGATAACGGGATTGCTCGTTATTGGGGAGGGTCTATTGACAAGTTTGAGAATGGTGTCTATAAAGTGGATATTAAAAATGTGGGCTATTTGTTCTGGGTATTTGTCAAGATATGGTGATGGGTTTTGTGCAGATCCAGGATTAAGGAGCAAGTTGACCGATTTCCAAACATTTTCTGGGTTGTTTTTCCTGATAGTTGCTGTGAAAAATAAATTTGTCAATTTTTACTAATGCCTTAGCTTTATTGCACAGTTGTTTGAAATAGATTTCATTTGCTTGTTTTTTGCTTTTACGCCATTGTTTCCAGGCCCAGTCTCTGGAGCGAAGAATTTGTTTTCTAGGTTTTGTGAGCCAGGAGCATGACTGAGTTTTATTTATGTGAAAGAAGTTCTGTATAGCATGCAGAAGTGCTTTAAAGTGAAATGGTTAAGTCTCGTCAGTGGCTGCTGTTATGCTAGTAATATTAAAGAAAGTACTTTTTCTTGACTGTAATATATCTCTGGTATGTATTGTAACAATATAAAAGCTAGATATAAACAATATAATGCCGTAATGTTGGGCTGCAAGACGGAGCTGTAAAAGTGTATGGATAACACACTGTATATTAAAATAGCACAACTGTACCTGTGTTTATAAGAGTGGAAATACAGACTAATGTTCTCAATTTACACTACAGACAAGGGATTTTTTTTACCCCAGCAATTACGCTAGAAAATCAAAAGTATGCAAAATTGTATATCTCTAAAGAGATGTTTCTTGAATTAATAAAGCCATTAGATTTTTTTCCATCAACAAGTGCCAGCGGTTGCAGACAATATATGTACAAGTGCAGGCAGTCAATCAGGAAATGGCTAAAGAATGTTCTACGCTAGGGATACGGGAACCTATATGACAATGAATTGTCATCTGATCACCATGCATTCACTGTTGTAAGAAAGTAATTTTTCATTGCACGGCTTGTATCTAAAGATATTGCATCCAGATCCAGGAATGCAAATGTTCCACAGTACTCTTCACCCATTGGGCTGATCAAAGAGTATAATGCCCCATTTGCTATGAACCATTCCAATTTACCTGTCACAACTGGAATGACCACAAAGTGTTCTCACTAAAAAGACAAGGACCTAAACTGTAAAAACTATGAAGGCCATCTCAAAGCCTATCTGTCTTCTCAGTATTATACAGGCTACACAGAAACAGCATCTGCCTTGCATCCAGGCTATCAACAGACCCTATTTTATCAGACCAATTACACATTTGCAAGTCCAATGGCACCATAACCACCTATTCAAGGGAACTCAATCTCTTTGGCAAAACAAACAGAACATGTTGGAGGAATAGGTTTATATCACAGAGAATAGCACAGTCTGCTAACTCCACATGAAGCAAAGTGCTTCTCTTACTCCATTCAAATGCAGTTTGGATAAATGGACAAGTTACCACAAATTCAACCCCAGTTTGCACCCCTATCCCTCATGGATAGGGAAAAATGTAAGTGTCCCAATATATTCTTGTTCGGCCTATCTCTGGGTTATTTGTGTGCAAAATATAATGCCAAAAAAAAAAACCACCATGGGAATGTAAGGCTAGGCTTCTTAAGACGCCCACAGATTAACAGTTTAGTAAGTACCTATGAACCTAGAAGGTATTCGTACATGAAACATCATGATTAACATTTTAAGGGAAATCGACAAGAAATTCAATGACATGAATGCCTTTGCAAGTGGTTGTATTAAATACTTAGTTTATTCGGTACACTACTGGCTAATCATAAGGTTAAGTAAGAGCATGCAAATTGTCTTCCACGTCTGTGGGAAACAGAAAAAAGACACCGATACATGGTTCTATACAAGGAGAAACAAACACTAGCATGTACTTTCAGCAAAATTAAACCTACCTTCATAAATCAGTAGTCTGTGGATACATCTGTCAGTCTGGGACAACCACCCCTATACTGAGGGCCGACTTCCCCTTTTTGGAAGTGCATACAGTTCTATGCGTTTACTACGAAATAAAAGAAAATACCAAAAAGAACCAACACCACAAACTGTAGAAAAAGACAAGAAATGCAGGACAAAAGTACCTGGAACCCCAGCAATCTTCAGCTATTCAGCTTTTTAATAAAATGATGAGAAAATCACAGTACCGTACTCATCATTTTATTAACGAGCTGAAGATTGCTGGGGTTTGAGGTGCTTTTGTCCTGCATGAAATAAAAGGACTCGGGATGAATGTATTTAGTTTGTTTTTTTGGTGTTTTTATTGAATCATCAAGTCTGGGAAAAAATGTGACAACTTAAACAAAAAAAAAAAAAAAAAAAGTGATTAGAACCATCAGCTGCATACAAGATCTCCCTCCCAAGCATTAATCTGTGCATGTAATTTCTAAACTGGAAACATATTAAAAAGAAGAGTCATGCAGAATATGTGAAAGTAATAGTTTACCACAATGACTGCCATATCAATTTTATCATTAAATATTAATGACTTGAAGGTTTGGAAGAAAAGCAAACAGTACTAAATTATATGAAGTGCAGGGTGCAAATAGCAGTGCTACAGCAGACACATTTCCACAGACATGAACATGTGAATTTTGCAAAGAAATGACTTCAGAATGGATATTCAGCAGAGTATCAAGGACAAAAGAAAATTGGGTACTAATACTGGTTGTGAGAAGGGCAGAAAAGGAAAACGTAGACAATAATGGTAGATTTGTGGTAATAAGGGGTTAGTTGCAGGGAAGGGTGATCACATGGTCACATTTATATTCTACCTAAACCTACTACTGTAGAGCTTAAAAGAAACTGGGGAGAAATAAATAGCTTCCAGTAGGTAATATTATTCATGAGTAAGGACTGGAACCAGATTTGTAATGGTGAGGGTATATCAGGGCGACCTAGAAGGAAAAACATAACAAGAGAGGTTAGATTTCTGAAGAAATATAGAATATTTGGAATTGAAGATGTGAATTTACTAGTAGGAATTTAAACCGAATTCACATATTACTCCCCAAAGTACAATAACTCTGCTAGAATGGATGGAAATTGCATTTAACAAGAGCATATGTATTTAACTGATTTCAGATCGTGCACAATAAAAATTAAGATAAACATTCAGGGAAATGAATTAAAAATGAGACAGGTGCTTTCTTCCTTGTGTGTTAAAGCGAGAGGAATACAAGTTATGGAAAGTGGGAATGATTACAGAGCATTAATAGGGAAGATGAACATTTATTCAGAAGGAATACTAGGAGTTGGATAAAATGAAAACGAGTTTAGAAATATAGTGGAAGAAAAAGAGACAGTAATATGGGAAAGCAGTAATAGGGGCATCTGAAAGACAACAGAAGCAATCACTAAGTGCTAACGGCAACATAAGGGCAGATTTGGATAATGTGCAAGGATTTGGAAGGCTGCTGTTAAGCAAGTATTTTTTTTTATAACTCCAGAGCTCAAAAACTCTTACCACAATAATTTTGTCAAGTAGAAAATGTTAATGCCAAACTTTGGGAATCTATGACAAGAAAATGAAACAGACGTTCTACAGAGGTATTAAATATCTTTGAGAAATTCTCTGAAAATCTGTATAAAGCAGAGGAATGGGGAACCACTAAAAGGCACAAATAGAAACATTTATGCAAAACTTAACTATAAACTTAACTGTGCCAATGTTAGATGAAGACCAGGCTAAAAATTAATAGCCAAGGTTAGAAGGGATGAGGAAAAACTGATATACAAATCAATATGGTACTTCCAAGAAGCAGATTGCATTCCTGTGGAAGTCCAAAGAGAAAAGAAAATGATACAGATAAGGAAGGGTTTGTTTAATAATAAATGAGGGGCAATTATCAGCATCATGGAAGAAAGCTATGGTGGCTGTATTACCCCAAAGAGGATAAAGACCCCTTATACCCAGCTTTATACAGACCGGTTTCAATTTTAAACCGTGGTTATATAGTATTTATTATTACACTTGCTGACACAACAGCAAAGCTGTTGTCAAACTTGACAAATATGGATCGATAAGGTTTTGTGGAGAAAGAGGCAAACATGTGACAATATTAAAAGAACAACAGTGACCCAGAAGAAACACAGGCTTAAAAAGTGTTGCTATTATTGGCGAGTGTTGATGTCAGAAGGTGTTTGACAAATTAAGTTGGGATTTTAGCAGTAGACAATGGTAGAACAGTGCTAATAAAGGAGGACATATGAAACGTCAGAGGCAAGAGGGAACGGAGGGGTTCCCCTCTGACAAGCTGTGTTTGAACAGAGGAACCAGGCAGGGTGTCTTCTTTCCCTTTTGTTACTTTATACTTAGAGCCACTGGCAAAGTAATGAGGGCTTGCAAATTTGGGGATATCACCGATGTGGTAATCAAGAAAAGCTAGCTTTGTTTCATAGATAAAAATAATTATGTACTTGAGAAATCCAGAAAAGGATATTTCAGTGTTGGTAATACTGAGATAATTTCAAGTCTTTTTTGGATACAAAAAAAATGAAGATTAAAAAGGTTATAGCAGCAAATCAAGTAACCACACATGCAATACCTTTATCTATAGGGACAAAAGCTGAAGCATATGGATTAAAGAAGGATTCTATTACAGCAGCTAAGGATATGTGGGAAAAGGCCAAACGAGAGAATAAAAACTGAAAAGCCAAAGCCCTGCATTATAGATATGTTAGTAAGATACAAGCAATGAAAATGGTCCTAGTCCCTTTCATTTTATATACAGGTCAAGCACATTTTTATAAATTAGAGAAGCAGTTTTGAACCATAATTAAAAAGTAGAAGGAATTTATTTTGGAGGAAAAAGGGCAAGTGTTAAGTCGGAGAATTTGTTTCTGTCCAGCAAGGTGATTTAGCTCTGCTTGATATGAAGGGACATTCAAGAGCTACGTAGTTAAGGTCGTATACACAACACAAGCAAATGGTTACCAATCAAAAGGGAAAGGTATGATAATGAAACGGGGAGAGAGTTCGAAAGGTATGATAATGAAATGGGGAGAGAGTTCGAAAGGTATGATAATGAAACGGGGGGAGAGTTCGAAAGGTATGATAATGAAATGGGGAGAGAGTTCAAGCAATAAGGAGAGAGCAGGAGTTTGGATGCAGGACATAAAGGAGAATAACACTCGTACAGAATATTATAAAAAAATAGTATTCTAAAACTTAGACCAACATGGGAATGCAGAAAGAAAGTTTTACCAATGGGGCTGGCTGCAAATAAAGGCACATAAAAAAGACAAGACAGGTATGGAGGGAAAGGCAGACTGGGATGAGGCCAAGAGGAACTTTGGGTTGCAGTTTGCAAGCTGTCTTCCACTATCAGTTATTTTTATACACAAAGAAACAGTGATACAGGAGTGTTACATCAAAGGCCAGCTCTGACCACATTTCAGTTTTATCAAGAACAGAAGTGGATATTTAAAAAGGAATAACTAGTAGGGCATATAAATTACTGCATGATAAATCAGAAGACATTAGAAGCACTAAGAAGAGAGATTGAAAAGGCAATATACAAAGCAACAGTGGAGGACATCTGTACGCCTCCCAAGTATGCAAGTCCAGAATGTTTAGGATTTTTGCATGAAAGTGTTTTGATACATATTTGTAGACCCCAGGCAGACAGCAATTGCTGGAGATGTGACTGAAAGAGGTAATTGGGAGCATGCTTTTTTGTGAATGTGACAAGTTGGCAGATTTTAAAAATTCTATAAAGATCGCTTTGTCATAAATTTTTGTCATAAATTTTGGAAGAGCAATTGACTGTTACTAAGGAAATGATTTTAAGCTGGGATATAGGATCTGAATTGCCTAGTCAAAGGTGTTGTTAAGTTTACTTCTACTGGCTGCCAAAAATAAATAAGTAAATAAATAGAAATGAAAATCTAAATTTAAACCAGTTGTAATCAAAGTAATAAGGTTGGATCTTTAGAAAAGTGAAGGAGGAAATTACTTATAAACAAATAGAATTTGTGGGAATAATACAATGCAGAATAACATTCAGAAAGAGTGAAATTAAACGGAAGACAGGATTTGGAGTGAATGACAATTGATAAAAAAAGAAAACATGTATAATTAATGCAAGAAATTCACAAAAAATGGCTACAATGTTTTTTTAAGTAACTGTATGTGTGCCCGTGTCATTATTTAAGCAGTGTAAATTTAATAAAAGTATTTACATAAAAGGTATTTTAGGGCCGCAGTGGTGTTCCGGTTAGCGTTGTCACCTCACAGCAAGAGGTTCTCCCATTCGATTCTCGTCTGGAACGCCTTCTGTGTGGAGTCTGCATGTCTTCCCCGCAGTCGAGTGACGTTAAAGACATGCAGGTAGGTGCAAGCGTGAATGGGTGTGCCTTCTTTGAATGTTGGGCGTCAGGCTGGCAACTTGGCACCATAAAAATCCACTGTCAATCATTAGTGGACCACAGTTCCTCTGTGGCAACCCCTAACCGGGAAAGGCCTAAAGACAATTTACATAAAAGGTATTTTCAGCACTAAAACACTAACAGCTCATACCAATAAGGACTCAAATAGTGATATCAGCATGATAATGTATTGATAAAAATGGCAACACCCAAGTCACAGAAATCCCAAAAGCAAAGAAGAAAAGCCAAAGGTCAATCATGTGCAAAATTATCTAGACTCACAGTAGACATATTACTGGATGGGTGGGTGAGGGGGAGCTTGTGTTACAGCAAGGATCCTATTTGAACATCTAACATTTTACTGTGAATCTCACTATTCTAGTATATTCATCACAAGGATCATAGCTCTCAGAAGACAGCAATTGTACTGAGAACACATAGTAGTTAGTGTACCTTCAACTAACAGGGACGGAAGGTGGAAGGCAACATGCCATGAAGGACTGTAGCAACACACTGAAATCTGCCCTTGGACTTCTTATCTAATCTGCAATCCTCTGGAAAAGACTTCTGCAGTCCAAGACAGTGACTCAAATAGGTCTTGAGCAAAAACGTTTTATTTTTATTGAAGGAAAATCTACTGCTGTGGTGGCTGCTGTTCTAGAAGACAGTGTCCCCACCCAACCCTGGTATACTTCATCTGCACTAATAACACACCAAAATGTATTTATCAAGCCCTCCAAGTCTTTAGACTGACTTTGCTTTCCCTTCTTATAAAAAAGGGAAAAAAGTTAAGAGGATTGTGTAGAGATCTTGATCATGTCAGTTTATTCCAGAATTTCTACATATATCCATGGCGTGTAAAAGTCTCTCCTTTATTCTCATATTTTTGATAGCAAAACACAAACTGGACATTCTACTTCAGAAAGACAGAATAAATCTTTTTTGGCATAAAGGATGGCTTTTACTGACAAAAGTTCTCATCTCAGAAAGATGATCCATAATTGACTTCCCGGTAAAAAAAAACAAAGGGTACCGACTAACACTTTCAGCATCTTAAGCAAAGGTCATTAATTATTGGAGAACACCAAAGGACAAGAGACTCTGGGCTGTCAAACTGACTCACAAATACCCTTTTTGTGCTCACACAAGAATAGCCAAAATTATGCAGTCTACTCAACAGAAAAAAAATCTTACAGTATCCTTTACCCTAAAAAAAGTGAATTTTTTGTACATTTCCTCCGCTGCAGCATAAAGGTAGCAGGTAAAACTATCTATTGCACAAAGCTATTTGAAGAAAAGTACCTAATAAAACTACATTACCTTCTTAGAGAAAGGTTTTTCTGCAGGTATAAATGACACAGATAAAAATCAAACAGTAATCAGACCTGGGAAAAGGAGTCACCCATATCTACGGAGTGGAAGCCCAGTTTGTAACAAGCATGTTCTATGACCCGGCCACAAACTCAAACATCCTGTCGAGAAAACTTCTTAAGGAAGCAAAAGTAAACACTGCACTTGTGATGTGGGACTTCACCTTTCTAGGTAAATGCTTTCCCTAACTACCATAACATGAAATGCAATAAGCCAGGAATCCTGCAGACCTTCTCTAAAGGACACAAACAGCTGGTCAGTTTTCCATACGTCTGGTTCTTTGGATACAAAGTCCACCACTCACAACACTCAGACTTATAAGATATGCACTTATATATCCAAACTGGAAGACATGCACTCTCCAGCCAAGACCAGAATAGGTGGTCAAGAGGAGAAGGTCAACACCTCCACCACACTACATGGAACACATAGCCCTCCATAACACCCACCATCACAGCTCTCACATAAAAACACAAACCACACACCCACCTTCGCGGAGGATCTCAACAGAAATCTACCCAAACAGCAGAGATCTCCAAATCAGAAATGCACTTGACCACCACAACACAGCACAAATCACATGACACATACCTCACTTACACACTGTGCCCCTCAACCTAAGCCCCTAAGGCAAAACAGCTTGCCCAATACACTAATCATAGGTGACTCGATAGTGAGGCACACTGATGTCCCACTCACTAGGTTGAATAAAGAGAAGGTACAGTCAAGCTGTCTGTCGGGTGCCAGGATCCGACACAACACACTCACTCAGGTCACTCCACAGCAAGTACAAGTATGACTCTGTCACTGTCCATGTGGGTGTGAATGACCCGAGACGTACCTCCCTGGACTACATGAAAAGAGACATGGAGGAGCTCTCAGATTATGTGGCCCAGGCAGGTATGACCCTAGCCCTGAGCAGCACCCTACCGTTGCCCAGAATGATACCACAGTACAAGCAGAAAATGATTGCCTTCAACAATTGGCTAAGTTTCTGGTGTCATTTTAAGGGGCTCCAGTATCTGTCTGCTTGGGATGACATGAAAGACAGACCTCGATGCTTTGCCAGAGATGGCCTGCATCTGTTACCCCTAGGCTTCTGTTTGCTAGCTAAGGCTCTTGCCACCCCTATACTGCCTTTTTTAGTCGGTGTTCCAAAGACCAAATTACCACCGTAATAGCTATAAATAAATGCAATCTGAGGGTCATGCTGCTCTACGCTAGAACTCTAAACCTCAAGATGCACTCACTCGAAGCACTCCTCAAAATGGAGAACATCAACATTTGTGCTGTAATGGAGACCTGGTTTAAAGCAGCAGAAAGCACCCCTGCAGTACCAGGCTATAACTCATTCCACACCTTTCAGCCCCAGAAAATGGACCGAAGCTCCAAAGGTGGTGGCGTCTCCATATTCATAAAGGATATGCACACCTCCAGACTAGTAGCCCAGCATGACGCATTGGAGATACTTCAGGTACAACTAACAGTGGGTAAGACGGCGATTCAGGTTGTAGCCTACTATAGGTCCCCAACCTTGTCCCAAGACTTTCATTCCACATTCCTACGCACCCTAGAAACTATTAGGGTCCAACCCAACACTCTCATACTGGGTGACTTCAACTACCACTCCATCAACTGGGAAAACTACTCATACACCAACACATTTGCCCAACACATACTGGAATTCATTAATTCCAATAAGCTGGCCTAGCTCATTCTTACCCCCATTAGAGGAAGCAACATCCTTGACCTGGTTATTAATAACATGGGCAACCGTTGCTCAACACCAATAGTGAATTCTTCCCTGGTTAGAGCAGACCACAAACTAATTAACATGGAAATCCATATCTCACCCACACCACCAGCAAAGGTAACAACCAAAAAACTTCTCCAAAGCTGACTTTGGGTTACTAAACACAGAGGTGGCTAATTTCACGGCACCCATGCAAATGGAAAATAGGTGCATGACCGCCTAATCATACACCAATGCATTGTACGAACACGTACATAAATGCATGGAACTAGCCATACGCAATAGAACCAAGATGCTCTCCTCCAAAAAAAGGAAGCCAGTTTGGTGGTCCCCTGCCATTAACAAACTCTACAACAGAAGGAAGAAACTGTTGCAGAAAAAGGTGAAGTCCGAAGACTGGAAAAACTCCCTTATTAGCCTCAACAAAAAGTTGACACCCCTCATCAAAACCTCTAAAGCTAGCTATGAAGGCAGAATTGCAACAGACACTAAAAACAACCATAAAGCCTTGTACAATTATATCAAGAATCTCAATGGCAATACCCAGATTTGTTCCGAATTACTGCACAATGGTACCTCCTAAACTGAGTCAACAGATATTGTCAACATACTGGCCGACAGATTCAGTGCCAACTTTAGCCCTCTCTACCCCATAAAGGACCAATCACAATACCGGAAGAATGCCAGGCACCCAGCATTACTGCAGCACAGGTTAAAGCTGCATTGTCCAAGGCCAAGAATACAGCTTCCATGAGATTCGACAATATCCCTGGCTGTGTTCTACAAGAACTACAAAGTGAACTACCACCACACCTGTGTGCCCTGTTCAATCACAGTCTCACATCAGGCTTTGTCCCTACAGAATGGCGCACTGCTATACAGTCATCCCTCTCCATAAAGGGGGATTGACTAGAGACCCTGGGAATTATCGCCCCATTAGCATAACGAGTCTGATATGCAAGGCTATGGAGTGCATCATCATGGACCTGCTTAACAAGGATATAGGGAATCTCCAAACTCTGGATCCCACACAATTTGGTTTTGTGAAGGGTAAATCATGCCTGCTCAACCTGGTTGACTTCTTTGAGTCAGTGACCAGAGCTGTGAATGAGGGCAAGGCAGTTCATACAGCCTACCTCTATCTGGCCAAGGCCTCTGATTCCATTCCCCACTCAGGAATTATTGACAGACTCACCAAACTAGGCATGAACCCCTATATCACTAGGTGGGTTGCAAATTGGCTCACAGATAGAACTCACAGTGTGAAAGTAGCAGACTCCAAGTCAAACTGCCGACCAGTCATGAGTGGAGTCCCACAGGGATTGGTCCTGGGTCCTCTCCTGCTTGGCATCTACTTCTCAGAAGTCCAGGCCAAAACGGAGGGACTCTGGTTGACCAAGTTCACCGACGATTGCAAGCTGGGAGCCATTATTAACTCCCCAAGTGATGTAGACATCCTACAGAAAGGCCTCACTGAGACCAATGACTGGTGTCAAAACCATGGCCTGAATCTTAAAGCCAAAAAATGCATAGTCATTCCTTTTGGGAAAAACTCAGTTCCCACTAATTACCACACTGATGGTAGTCCACTGAACACATTATAAAAGAGATCTGGGGACACAGGTTGACAGCAACCTCTCCAACCACCACATTGCCGCTTTGGTCGGAAAGTCCTTCTTTGTGGCACATCCCATTACCAAGGGTTTTGCATCCAGGAAGAAAGAGGTCATCATCTCTATCTACCCTTCCCTCATTATTCCAATCAGAGTATAATGCCCCATTTGGCATGTACCTCACTAAACACCTGCAACAGCTGGAAAGGCCACAAAAGTACCTCACAAAGAGTATCCTAGGCCTTAAACACATGCCCTACATGGAAAGACTCAAAAAAACTCCAGCTTTTCTTTGTCTCATATTGTCTATTAAAAGGCGATCTCTGCTGGACTTACAAAGCCATGTCTGACCCAGCTCTGTTAGAAATGTTACACCTAAAGAAATCCCAATTCCTCCACACCACATGCTCCAGGGACCGCAACCTCATTACTACAATCAACAGAACATGCTGGAGGGACAGGTTCATAACCCACAGACTGCCCATGCTCTGGAACAAATTTCCCATACATGTCGAGCAGCGCACCTCACTGGCCCTTTTTAAGAGTAATCTTGATGAGTGGATGGGAAATAGAAAGTTCACCCCAGAGATCACTCCAGTGGCTCTCCTTGACAGAGGCACCGGGAACTAATGGAGGCATGATGCCAGGGCACTTCTATGGGCTAGGCTTGTAAGGGCTCCAGGGCTGTTGGCCTAGTACACACTTATGAAGGTGTCCACAGAATTCCATGGAGTACACTTTTTTGCCCTTTCTCCTAGGTTCAGCAAAGAATGAGGGCTGGCACGCTAGTTTAAGGTGCCACTAGATGCTACTTAAGGACAGTCTCTCTCTCTCAGAAGTGAGAGATCCTTCAGTCCTAATGGAACAAGATAAATGCTTCTCTGCTGAAGCCACTGACCAAAGAATGCCTTCATTGACAGAAACAATACATCCATGGAACCTGAAGGTTCAAAGGCAAGAAAAGACCAATTATAAACCCCAGGTTGGAGAAGTAATCTACCTTGGAAGCCCTGTGTGCAAGACACCTTTCATGAACTGATTCATCATCAGAGACACAGATCATAGGATTAGGGAGTTGGCCAGCTGCCAAAAGTGAGAACATACACCTTGATACTGGGATATGGCAAGCCTGTGTGAAACAGATGAGCCAGGTAATCTAATATCCCAAACATGAGTCATCAGGGTGATATGATGCAACTAGTGAAATATCAGGCTGAGAGCATTTTTATGTATACAGAGCGTTTCCTAGAGTAGCTCTTGTTTCAACGATGGACACCACCTCAGGGAAGAAACGGTGAGAGAGCTGGGAATAAGTGGAATATTTAATAAGATAAGAGTCTGAGAGATGAGTGATTAGAGTATTACTATCTCCTATCCACTGGGACAAGACGTTAGGGTGGATAGTCAGAAGTCAGTTCTCTTTGGAAATCTGAGTTAATAAACAAAAACTAGTGTTGTTTGGGTCACCAAGTAAAGTGGATATAAAGTGTACACACTCCTGTTAAAATGTGGGTTTTTGTGATATAAAAAAATGAGACCACAATAAATCATTTCAAAACTTTTCCCACCTTTAATGTAACCTATAACCTGTACAATTCAATTGAAAAACAAACAAATCTGTTGGGGGAAAAAATATAAAAAATAAGAAAAACCTACAATAAGCTGGTTGCATAAGTGTGCACTCCCTTAAACTAATAGTTTGTTGAAGCACCTTTTGATTTAAATACAGCATTCAGTCTTCTTGGATAGGAGTATATCAGCATGGTACATCTTGGCTTGGCAATATTTGCCCACTCTTCCTTGCAAAAGTGTTCCAAATCTGTCAGATTGTGAGGGCATCTCTTGTGCACAGCCCTCTACAGGTCACCCCACAGATTTTCTATTAGATTTAAGACTGGGCTCTGGCTGGGCCATTCCAAAACTTTAATTTTCTTCTGATGAACCCATTCTTTTGTTGATTTGGATGTATGCTTGGGTCATTTAGTTGTAAGACGAAATTCCTCTTCATCTTCAGCTAGCAGATGCCTGAAGGTTTTGGGCCAAAAGTGACTGCTATTTGGAACTATTCATAATTCCCTCCACCTTGCCTAAAGCCCCAGTTCCAGCTGTAGAAAACCAACCTCAAAGTATGTTACTGCCACCACCATGCTTCACCATGGGGGATGGTGTTCTTATGGTGATGTGAAGTGTTTTTGCACCAAACGTACCTTTTGGAATTGTGGCTAAAAAGTTCAACCTTGGTCTCATCAGACCATAACACATTTTCCTACATGCTTTTGGGAGACGATGTATTGTTTTGCAAATTTTAGCCAGGCCTGGATGTTTTTCTGTGCAAGAAAAGGCTTCCATCTTGCAACCCTACCCCATAGACCAGACATATGGAGGATACAGGAGAATATAGTCGCATGTAGTACACAACCAGTACTTGCCAGAAATTCCTGCAGCTCCTTCAGTGTTGCTGTAGGTCTCTTGGCAGCCAATTCTAGAGGGACATCCAGTTCTTAGCAACGTCACTGTTGTCCCATATTTTCTCCACTTTTTGATGACTGTCTTCACTGTGTTCCATGGTATATTCAATGCTGTGGAAATGTTTTTGTACCCTTCTCCTGACTGATACCTTTCAACAATGAGATCTCTTTGATGCTTTGTAAGCTCTCTGTGAGCCATGGCTTTTGTGTAGCAGGCAACTGAGTAAATGTCAGGAAAATCCTACTAGGATAGCTGAACTTTATTTGGGGTTAATCAGAGTCTCTTTAATTGATGGCAGGTGTGTACCCAGGAAGACTGAATGCTGTAATTAAAGCTAAAGGTGCTTCAACAAAGTATTAGTTTAAGGGTGTACGCCAGCTTATTGCACGTTTTTTATTTTTTATATTTTTTCCCCTAATAGATTTGTTTGTTTTTCAATTGAATTATGCAGGTTATAGGTCACATTAAAGGTGGGAAAAGTTTTGAAATGATTTATTGTGGTCTCATTTTTTATATCACAAAAATGTGGCATTTTAACAACGGTGTGCACACTTTTTATATCCAATGTAGCTACATGGATCACATTTGTTCCCTTGTCCCTTGCTTAAGAAAAACCTTGTGGATGAGGTTTATGTATTACATAGCAATGGTGCTGTTTCTCATAATATACAAAAGTATCTGGGCTTTCAAGGTAGTAGTTTTTTTTTTTTTTTGTTACATAATAACTATTTCTGTCAACTCCAGTTATCAACAAACATAACTAAACTGTCATGCACAACAACTATTTACATACTTGTTATAAAAACAATTTCCAAAAAAAAAACGCAAACATTTTAAAAATACTTGTTACCACAATGGTATTCAGCTGTCATATTTCCCACAACTGTTTACAAGCATCAGCCATTTAAAATTTTCCCCAAAGCCCCAGCCACAGCCTAAGAAACTTAAATTCTAAACAAAAACTAGGGTGTTCGCTGGAGACTGTGCAAGGAAGGAGAGGAATGAAGAGATGTCACTCGCTCAGCTCTCCTCGGAGTAAATTATATGCAGGATGTTCCTAGGAGTGATAGTCTTACATACACTGATTAAGCACAGTGAACCTCTATCAGGTAGAACTCCTGAGGATGTCACTCACAGAGGCAGCAATTTGTCTTCTAAAGCCTACTATATTTCCCAGAAAGCCAAGGCCTAACCACCCCCTGACCACTGAAACTTGTATGGCTTCACACTTGCCTGAATAGGCCCACACCCAAAGGAAACAGCTGTGGCTTGTCCTTAATATGTGAGCTTGAAAGACAAGGTTTTGATGCCGGATATGGGCCCCCCACTTGGCAAGGACTGCTTCAATGGAGAAGTAACACTGAAGGGGGAGAGGGATGGCGATATAGGCAAGGAGCAAAAACAAGACAGCGGTAACTCTAGACAAGAAAAGTCAGAGGAAGGTTGTCCCTGCTGAAAAAAATGCTACCCTATCTCTGAGGTGTAGTTAATTTTCCATTTTGACACAGACACTGTAACCTGTCTATGAAGTACAAAATTGTGCTTATTGAAACTGGTAACAAAAATAAACAAATAAAACTGTTACATTTATTAAGCAGAGTAGAGCACTGGTCTACCAATCTTCAGACCCAGTTTGGGACCACATGTCTGGTTAAATGACTTCCACAGAGTCACAGGTTAGACAAATGTCAGTGGAAGGAATCAAACCCTGGCTTACAGAAAAATAAATTCTTCAGTCCCTGTGCATGTGTTCATTCCATAACTATCCATAATCAAGCATAATAAGCCACTGCCTCCTACATTCACAATGGATGAGTAGTCATAAATCATTTAGTACATTAATTCAAACTTTCTTCTTTGGCTGTTGGGGTGGGAGTAAAATAGTAGTTTACGCCATTCTGCTAGTATGTCGCATTCAATTTATTACAGCTGTATGAATTTTAAAAAGCCACTGTTTGAGTGGCATATTACAGTATCCATGTACTGCACCCAATGGAGACATTTATAAAGAAATGTTTCTTTAGTTTCGTACTGCACTACTCTCTCTTTATCCTCCATTAATTCCTTAATCAGTATTTTATGCTGCTCTATGCTAGGAACAACCTGACAGTTCCAGCCATTTATTATTTTATGATAGCAGGACCAGTAACCACTCCAAATAAGTATGCACTGTGCACTGGCAACTCTTTCTGCTCATACAATCAAATGAATCAAAACTAATGCAAACTAAAATTCAGTTTCCAACACTTCTTCTATTAGATCCGGAATGTCCCTTAAAGTTCATAAGCTCAGGTCAAACACAAAAAGTACAGTAGTGTACTTGCCATAAATGTAGATGTTCGAGTGTATTCACTGTTGCAGTCATTACAATCGGGTTATCCTGCTGGCAGGCTACCCGCAGTCGGCCTGAATTCCAAAGTCTAGGTCCAGCATCGGTTGCTGTTGCCTCCTCCCTGATGTCAGTGCGCCAGGGGTATAAAAGATGCAGCCGATGCCATTTTCTTCAGTTTTTCTTGTACCAGATGTCAGGTGCCCCCAAAAAGGTAGGCTAAAAATATGTCAATAAAGCATGCATGCACCAAGGTAAATTTTTCCTTCATCTACAAGCAAATACACCACATAGGTTGTATAGAATAGAGAACTACAGATAAGTTCCAGCAAAGATAAGGGGGATGGTGGGAGGGTAACCTGGACTGCAACAGTGAATACACTCGAACATCTACAGTTATGTTAAGTACACAACTGTACTATGTTCATCGTGTTTCACTGTTGCAGTCATTACAATTGGGTTGAATCCCAAAGCTGAGGTTGGGAGGCTAGAGCTAAATAGGATTAGGATCGGCTATGAGGCCATGCAGAACTGCAGTGGCAAAGCCTGCTCTGGATTTAGAGTAGAGTGGTAAGTGATAGTGCTTTGTAAAAGTGTGCACTGAACTCCAGGTTGCAGCCTCTAAAATATCTTTGGTTGGTACTCCTCTGAGGAAGGCTGCTGAAGTGGCTGCTGCTCTGGTTGAATGTGGCCTAATGTCCTTAGGCACTGACTTGCCATGTGGTGAATAGCAGAAACAAATGCAGTGGCCTATCCACTTTGAAATAGTCTGCTTTGAGATAGCCTTTCCTTGTGATCCTGCAGCATATGCCACTAATAATTGCTCAGTCTTTCTGAAAGCTTTGGTTCTGTCCAAGTAGGAGCGCAGCTGTCTGTGTATGTCCAAAGAATGCAGAAGTCTCCCACCCTTATTCTGTGGGTTTGGGTAAAAGGTAGGCAAATGAATAGTTTGGTTAAGGGCCACACTGGACATTACCTTAGGCATAAATGTCGGGTTTGTCCTCGGAGAAACCCTATCTGGATGGAAAATGATAAAAGATTCCATAGCCATGAGTGCCTGTAGCTCTGAGACTCGTCTTGCAGAGATTATTGCTAGGAGCAGAGCGGTTTTCCATGATAAAAATTTTATATCAGCTGTAGGCATCCGAGGTCCAAAACTGACGACGAGGCTTCTTCTAAGCCAGTCGCCGGTTCTCAGTGAGGTGCTTTCGCAGCCCCTGACGCTCGCTACTTTAGAGCCGCAGGCCACTTCAGACTCCCACGTGAAGCCAACTAGGCCATTGGAAACTCAAGGTATTGGAACCTCGGGAACTATTCCCTCAGATGGGTCCGGAGCCGCTGAGCAGGCATCGGCTTCTGAGGGTGTTTTCAGGCCTACACAGTTATATGTTAAAACGACTTCAGCTTCAAAGGCAAAGACTAAAGCACCTCTAAAGACAAAGAAACAAGTACAACAGCCCCATGGACAGGCCTCCATGCCTAAAAAACAGATGCTCAAAATGGCCGAAGACCTAATTACTTTGATCAGGGGTTCCCAACCCCCTCCTGATAAGAGGCTTAGGCAAGGGACAGAATATGAATCTTCAGATCAGGTTTCCATTTCTTCTGATTCCCTCTTCTGATCAGGAATACTCTCTTCCTCCCGATGAGGATTCTGATGCTGAAGAATCTATCCCTTCAGCCTCTCCTCCTGAGGATTATTCGTTTGGGGAAACCCTGCATATCATGAGGGAGCATTTCCACTGGGAGAGCTAAGATTATTCAGAATCTAAGAAAAGGCTCCGAGACTTCCTTTTACTACTTCAGCACAGGCCCCTTGCTATTCCACCTGTGTTAGACATTGTAGATTATGTATTTTCAGAGTCCAGTCTGACTCTTTACCTCCAGCTCCTGTTAAGCCAGACAGATACTACAGGGTTCCTGATTCACATAAATTTCTTTTTAAGAACCCTGCTGCTGACCCAAAAACTCTCTCTCAGTGTCCCAAAGGGTTCAAGGCTTCCACTGCAAAAAACCCTACCCCCTCTAACAGGGATTCTAGGGCACTGGACAGATGGGAAAAAAAGATTTACCCTTCTGCTATAAGGGCTTTAAATTTTCAGTTTCATATGCTTAAATATCAGCAATATATTATGTCACTGCTTAAACAGAAAATGTTGATAAATTCTGAATGTGCAGAAAACAAAGAAATACAGGATTTATTGCATGCAGCTGAACAAGTGGGAAAGCAAACTTTGTAATGTGGTTTTGATCCTCTGGAGGCCTCCTGCAGGGCCGCTGTTACGGGTTCTATCATTAGGAGACATGCTTGGTTAAAGGAACAGAATCTGCCTGATCATGTTAAAGCAAAATTATTAGATGCTCCATTACAGCATGATACCTTATTTGGTGTTAAAGCAGGAGAGGTGTTGAAGAAAATGGAGGACAACGCTAAATCTATGCAAACAGTCAAGGATTTCTTACAGGTACAGCCTCCAAGATTTAGCAGGCACTGGCCTACAAAGAATTGGTCCTTTCCAGTGTCAGACAGGCCACAAAGAGGCAGATACAGACACCCTAGAGGCAGATCCCATCCCCAAGGCTCATACAGGTCTAAACAATGGGGTACTTCTACCTCCAAAAGCGGAGAAGACAAATCACAGCCATACAGGAAACCGTCCCAATGCCTTCCCCACCGTCCCAATGACTTCCCCCTGCCTGCGCCAAGCACTTATCTTCTGGCAGCACCTTTAGGGGAAAAACTAGCACTTTTTTCTCAAAATTGGCATGTAATAACCCAGGACAAATGGGTCTTGGATATAGTGTCACAAGGCTACAGGTTTCACTTTCACATTCACAACCTGCCCAGGGCAAACGGTTTGCCAGACCTGCCAATAAATCAATGGGCAGAGGCACAAAAGCAAGTGTCATCGAGGGCCATTCAGCAAGTACCACAGCAAGGGCAGGGACAAGGATTTTACTCAAGACTGTTCTTGGTGCCCAGAAAGGACAAAGCCTGGAGACCAATACTGGACCTGTCTCTTCTAAACACACATCTGGATATTCCAAGATTCAAAATGTTGACTCTGCAGCAGCTTCTGCCCATGCTTGGCAAGAAGGCTTGGCTTGTTACTTTAGGCCTAAAAGAGGCATATCTGCATGTCCCAATCAGACAATGATGCAGAAGATACCTCAGATTCATAGCTGGCTCAATGCACTACCAATTCTCTGCACTGCCCTTTGGATTATCTACTGCGCCCAGGGTCTTCACAAAATGCCTGCCTCCAGTAATTGCATTTTGCAGACAAAGAGGAATACAAATGTATCCTTACTTGGATGACTGCCTTATTCAAGCAGAGAACAAGGACATTCTACTACAGCATCTGGCGTTTGTAAAATGATTACTAACATGCCTAGGGTACACAGTAAACTACAAGAAATCAAAATTAGTACCCTCTCAAGAGATAATATTCCTGGGTGCAAGCTTAAATACAACTGCCCAGATGGCTAATCTCACGCCAGACAAGCAAAGGCAACTGACTACTTATTTCAAAATGTTGGCAACAAAGACCCAGTTATCTGCAAGAAAAATTCTGCAGGCTTTGGGCTTCATGGCATCCTGCATTCTGCTAATTCCAGATGCAAGACTGCATATGAGGAAACTTCAATGGACTCAACATTGCCACAGCCTAGAAACAGTAATTACCCTCATTCCCTGCCTGCAACATGAGTTTCTATGGTGGGCAAAGGCCTGTCACCACAACAAGGGGCAGCCATTCACTTTACCCACAGCCAGGCAGATATTAACAACAGATGCATCAGATTATGCCTGGGGGCCCACATGGCAGGAAGATGTATTCAGGGCACATGGTCCGCAAGCCAAATGCATCTACATATCAACCAAAAAGAGATGCTAGCTGTTCAGAATGCCCTGACAGCCTTCAAGGATCTACTTCATCTGGGACAACTACTGATAAAGACGGACAACACTACAGTCATGTGATACATAAACAAGCAGGGAGGCACTCATTCCTTCACCCTATGCAGACTAGCCATGACTTTGTGGGACACATCATTGACTTACCAAGTACATCTGCAGGCACAATTCCTGCCAGGAAAGATAAATACTCTGGCAGACTAACTAAGCAGAAACCTCATGGATCCCCACGAGTGGAAATTGGATCCGCAAGTCTTCAGCATGATAACAAGGAATTGGGGATGTCCGGACATAGATCTATTTTCCTCCCCTCACAACTGCCAACTACAGAGATTCTGTGCAAGGACTTGTCACAAGCAAGCATGAAAAGTGGATGCTCTATCTTTCAGCTGGAAAAACGTAACAGTATATGCCTTTCCTCCACTGCCTCTCCTCCCCAAGGTACTCCTAAAAGTCCGACAAGAGAAGCCAAAAATGATACTGTTTGCCCCAGACCGGCCCCGCCAGCACTGGTACCCAATCCTAAAAAACTTGTCTCAATACCCAGCCTGGACATTACCTCAAATTCCTCACTTACTGTCCCAACACAACAATCAGATCCTGCACAGCCAACTCAAGACCTTAAATCTGGCAGCATGGCGGATAATGTAGTCATTCAAAACACACCTCTCTCTAAAGCGGTGATGGATGTTATTTTGGAGGCCAGGAGGCCTAGTACCAGAAAATCTTATGCTGAAAAATGGAAAAGATTCTGTGCTTGGAACCAGGCACAAAGGATTGACACGACTGTACCAAATATTCCTCAGATTTTGCAGTATTTAACTGAGATGCTGGACAAAGGCCTATCCTTTTCATCAATTAAGATTCATGCCTCCGCCATTTCAGCTCATTACAATACAGAGCCACCTATTTTTTCTCATTCTTTATTAAGGCAGTACCTCAGAGGAGCCAAAAACTTAAGGCCTCCAAGGAGATCACCAGTACCTGCATGGGACCTCAATTATGTCTTGGAAAAACTCACCCTGCCTCCTTTTGAGCCGACAACATCGTGTAATTAAATCTTCTGCCAAATAGTGAAATGCAAAATCATACCAACGCTTAATAGTGTGTTGCTTAAATCTAGCACAAAACCAACAATTAGCAACATTGTGATCAGGGCCTAGGCAAGGAATACAGTAGGAATGGAAGTCCTTATGAGGTATTTGCTTCCCACAAGAAATACAATTATTAACTTTTTCTGACATTGGTCTGGAGCAAGAAAAAAAAGTTTCCCCAACGGGGTACTTATCTTTTAATGAAGACTACGGATCCGAAATTCGAACACGAAAATCTCAGGAGTCAGCCGACCGGCACTTGCAAACTGCTTTTGCTTCGGGCACAGCACGGCAAGAAAGACTGAAGAAAATGGCGTCTGCTGCATCTTTTATACCCCTGGCGCACTGATGTCAGGAAGGAAGCGACAGCAACCGACGCCGGACATAGACTTTGGAATTCAGTCCAAACTGCAGGTAGCCTGCCAGCAGGATAACCCAATTGTAATGACTGCAACAGTGATACACGATGAACATATATGGCTCCTTCCCACCTTCTCAACAGGACATCTGCACTACCCCAAAAAAACATTACTGCTAGTATCACTTGTGTATACAAATATATTACTATGCCGCTGCCATGAAAAAGAGTAAATTTCTGTAACTCTATTGCTGTCCTCACCATCAAGCACACTTTCCTCCAAACTTTCCTGTCTGTTGTTTTTTCGAAGTGTTTCTATAAGATAACCACCGTCTGCATGCTCTTAAGATCAGCCTTCTTCCGTGTTGTTGTTCAATCAGACCTTTCCTTGCTACGGTCCACACCTAGTCTCCATAATGCACTTAATCAAGTCTGGCCACTCTTCCTCTCAACTACTCTTTGCAACAAATCATAATATAATGCTCTATGCATTCTCTGCAAATTTGGAATTCCCACTGAGCTATTGATAAAAGAACTCTCTCCTCCCTGTACCATCTGTCCCAATACTTGCAGCTTCCTACTACACACTCTCCCAATGGCGGTAAATTGTTCTGTTATCCCTATCAGCTTTAATCCCCCCTATTTGTAATATATGATGTCCTTCTACATCACTGTTGCAGTATTCTACAGTACATAGAAGGGATGTTCTGCCCAAAGCAGTCTGGATGCACTTTATGTTACATTTATGCTTCCTTCACAGAAAGTAAGGCATGAAAGGGATGTATGGACGCAACTACCCATTAGTTCTTTGCCGCCAGTTAGAATGCCATTTTTGCTAATTGGTCTGAATGTCTTGTTGCTGTATTGAATATTTAGCCACACCAAATAAGTGCCCAGATGGGGTTGTGTTTTTTTTTTTTAAACTTTTCTTGGTGCTGTAATTTTATTTTACTACCCAGAGTTCATGTCGTCCAAGAGAAGAAAATGTCAGTGTGGGAGATAAATTCCCCACAATGATCATCATGAACAGCATCTTTTTTTTTTTGTTTGGTTGCTTCGCATAACCATACCTCTTGTAGTACCTGTAAGGCATTTGTACGCAAGACACTCCGAAGACATTTGTCTTCCCTGGCCATATATCTTGAAAACCAATGGCTTAAACAGTTAGCCCAGTGTACAAGGGCAGAATCCTTTAACCCAGAGATACTCCCACTAGGTAAAAAGTCCAAGAAGTCTTGGCAGGATTCTTTAGCCGCCCAGCCTCCAGCAGAAGTATTCGGCATCTACATTGGATTCCTCTACTGTGAACCCACTGGAGGCCAGCATGGATCAGTCTTTTAGCACATACTCTGAGGCTTTGCAGGCATCTGCACCAAAGAGCGAGGGGGAACCGTAGTTGATCATATCAGAGGGCTCTAGAGGATTTCCACAGACATTGGTCAGGGCAGAAGTTCCAGTTTCTCTTATTGGATCTCGCCAAGAGTCGGAACCTCCACTATTTATTGCGGCTGATGCCCCTTCTAAGAAAAGAAAAAACCTGAAGCAAGTTTCAGTCCATCCTAAGGATCCTCAAAGGGAATGGAAATAGTTTACTCAGGGCTTGTTTTCTGCCTTAATGGACCTAAAGCCTTCAGAAGGGGTTTCATTACTGTCTCCACCTTGATCCTCTATCCCTTCTAAATGGCTTAGGGAATGAGATTTCTCAGATGAGGATTCAGTGTCTGATGAAGAGCCTTTGTCCTATTCTTCACAGATGCTGTCACCTTTGGCTTATGGCTCTGATGAAGAGGACTGTTAGCCCAGAGTCCCTGGAGACCTAATTGCTAGGATGATGGAATTCGTTAAGTGAGATTCTTTTCAAGTGTCTGACATTCACAGATGACATTACGAGTTGCTTCAGGTGGATACTCCTAAACCACTAACAGTTCCCTCCTGTGTTGGCTGGATTGTTAGATACTTTTGCTGCTGCTTCCAAGTCTCTCGATTCTCAGCCTCCTGCTCTTGAAAAATCTGATGGTTTCTATAAGGCTTCTTAGGATTGTCAATTTTTATTTAAATGTCCTTCTGCTTATCCTGCTGGGGTGTCCGTCTCTTCTGACAAACCTTCTAAATGTTTGCCCTCTTCCAAACGTTTGCCCACTGATAAAGATAGGACAACGGAGAGGGTCTGTAAAAAAAAAAAAAAAAAAAATGACACTGCTTCTACTTTTGTCTTTAGGGTTATTAATTACCAGACACACATGGCCAGGTATGTTCTGGCCTTTATTGCTCAGGCTTGTCATGTCATCTCTGACCTCTCCAATTCTGAAGGCAAATCTTCTGCCTTATCATTTTTAGGTCCTACTTCTCAACTGGCTCACCAGTCTAAGTGTAGCAATGATGCTGCTGATGCCTCTTTTAGTCCTGCAGCTTTTGGGTGCATCATGAGGCATTATTACTGGCTTCATCTCCAGTCTCTACCCAAGGACATTAAGGCCAAGTTGTTGGATGCTCCTTTGGATAATACACATCTGTTTGGGACTGCTGCTACTGCTGACATGTTTAAGTCTCTTCAAGAGAAAGGCAAAGCCTTGCAAGACCTTAAACATATTTTTTGTCTCTCTCATCCCTAAGTTTCAGAGGTGTTATCCTTCTAGGTCTGCTTCTGTTCGCAGGCAACCCACTAAACTTCCAAGAGCAGGAAGGGTGGGAGGCAGACTGCCTCTACCAAGGCTTTTCAGACTTTTATGGCCCAGAAGCCTCCATATCTAATGAGCTTGCTTCTCTGAGAATGCATCCACCCTTCTTTTAGTCCAGGTTCCTTTATCCCTTTGTCTTCCAAATTGGTGTCAGGCTCTTTAGCTCACCCATCAGGGTTACTTCATGGTATGGAAATCACTTCCTCCTCCTTTTTTTTTTTTTTTTTAAGGAATTCCTCAACCTCCTCTAGAGCAACTTCCTCACCTCTCTGAAGTTCTAGGGTCCTTGTTTAACCAAGGAACCGTTCGATCTGTACCCCCTTCCCAAGTGGGAAGGGGTTTTTATTCCAGGATGTTCCTGGTTCATTGAAAGGAGGGCGCTTGGAAACCTATTTTGGATCTCTCCCAGCTCAACACCTTTCTTGAGATCCCTTCTTTTCAAATGCTTGTTCTTCTAACTCAGTTTCCATTTTTATTACACAGGCTTTTCTGGTGTCCTTGGATGTGAAAGATGCCTACCTCCAGATCTCTATTCACCCTCTTTTCAGGATGTTTTTACATTTCTTTGCGTCTTCCTCATTTTCATTTCTCTGCTTTGCCCCTTGGCCTCTCTACTGCCCCATGGGTATTCACAAAAGCCTAGCTCATGTGATTCCCTTCTGCAGGCTGTAAGATATTCAGATTTTTCCTCATCTAGATGACCCATTGCTTCAGGCGCAGTCTCCTAGTCAATTGTTACAGGATCTGCAGCTCACCATCTCTCTTCTTCAAAGGCTGAGGTTACTGCCAACTTCCAAAAGCCTGTTCCGATTTCCTCTCAGGATCATGTGCATCTGGGATGCAGGATTCAGATGATGCCAATGTTGGCCTCTCTTCTGCCTCCAAAGGTATTGTCAATGACAGCCTTCCTTTAGTCTCATCTTCATCTAACTACCATGCCAGCCAGGGAGTTTCTTCTGGCCCTGGGATTCATGTCCTCTTCTATGCCAATGCTTTTTGCTACAATGCATATGTAGAACATTCAATGGTACCTCAAGTCAGTTTGGCTACAGCATTGTCAACCTCTGGATTTCAGTGCACCTCTCCTTCCCTGTCTTAAGGAATAATTACAGTGGTGAATTCACCAGTTCACTCTCAACCCAGGCCAGCCTTTTCAGCCTCCAGTCCCTTCTAAAGAGCTGCTCACTGATGCCTCAGACATGGGGTGGGGGGGCTTATCTTGGACAGCTGAAAGCTCAGTGCCTTTGGCCTCCCCATTAGAAGTCAGACCATATCAACATCAAAGAGATGAGAGCTCCGATTCTGACACTTTAAGCTTTTCACATCATGTTCTCTCCAGGCTCCTTGAAGGTGTACACAGACAACACTAGAGTGATGTGGTATGTCAATAAATAGGAGGGCGCTTCAGACTTGGTAAGTGGCTCTCAGTTATCAGCTAACTCTTCAAGCAGTGTACATTCCTTAAGAGCACAATCTAACAGCAGATTCTCTGAGAAGGTCCAAAACACAAGCTAAGGAATGGATGCTTCACAGAGATGTGTGTGTTTTTGGACATTGTCCACCAGTGTGTTATTTCTCAGGTAGATCTTTTTGCCTCCCTCTGAACAGGCAGCTTCCTCTTTTGTTCCAGAGTGCCATGCTATCTGGTATGGAAGATGTATGCCCTTTCCTTGGAAGAGGATGTTTCTTTATTCATTCCTTCCTCTACTTCCAAGAGTCCTGCAGAAGATTCAGCTGGACTCCTCAAAAATTTTGCAAGTGACTCTCTTTTGGCCAATACAGCACTGAATCCCCCTCTTAATGCATCTGGCCAATAAGTTACCTCACCAGTTGGATCTCCTCACACAAGACGAGGGGTCTCTCATCCATCCCAACTTGTCCACTCTAACAGACATTGTGGATGACAGGGGTTTGATTCCTTTCAGGAAACTCTTTTCTGAGGACATGCTCAGGGTTTTACAGGAGTCAAGGTAACCCTCAACCAGAAAATCTTTTATGTCCGAATGGAAAATTTTTCAATCTGATGCTATGCTCATAACCAGGACTCTCAGTGTGGGCTTATCTGGTCCTCTCTTATCTGTGCAAGTTGCTCCAGTCTGGCTTGGTCTATTCTTCTATGAAGGCCCATTTGTCAGCCATTTCTGCTAGTCTGCCCTTGAATTCTCCTTTGATTTCTCATTTTGAGGTCAACTTCTTAAAAGCATCTTGCATATTAGACCTCCAAGAATACCTTATTCCTCCTCCTTGGGACAATAATTTTGAGCCAGCAGATACTGCTTCTTTGCAACACTGTATCTAGAAAAACATTTTGTTGCAGACTCTTACTTCTGCTCGGTGGGTTTCTGAGCTCCAGACCTTCATGGCCATTCCTCCTTTTTTGTTTTTTCATAGGGAGAGGATGCCCCTTCTTACTAATCCTTCTTTTATGCTCAGTGTAGTAAATGAGTTGTTCTTGAATCAGTTGGTACAACTCCCTTGCTTTTTCCCTTCTCCTCGGTCTGCCAGTGACAGGGTCCTGCATACCTTGGATTTGCACAGACAGCTCAGAAAATATTTGAAAATTAGGATTAATTGCAAATCTGATTAGCTTTTATTTCCTTTCATCCCAGGTCTTACAGTGTGGCTGTTTCTAAACAAACCATTGCCTCCTGGATATCTAAGGCCATTTCCTTCTCTTATTCTTTTCATGGCAAATCTCTGTCTACTTCCGTTAATGCTTACTCCAGTAGGGCTACTGCTTCTGCTGATGCTTTCTTTAAGGGGTGGGACATCAATTCCATCCTTGAAGCTGCTACTTGGTCTTCAGTGCACACCTTTATTAAGCATTATAACTTGGATATGGTTTCCAGGGCCAGAGCAGGTTTTGCTGAAACCATTTTATGTGGGTTTGTTGAGCACTCTTTTCAGCCTTCCACCTCCCGTTCTGTTTCTTGAGCTATTTTCTATCCCTTCTGTCAACAGTGATACAGAAGGACACAGAACACTTGTGTAAAATCTTACCATAACAATAGATGTCCTTCTCTTCACTGTTGCAGTATTCTCTCCCACCCTCCAACCCTCTTGTTTGGTCTGCATTTTTTCCTTCTGAATGTGCATGGACTCCTTTGCCCTGTGGAGATTATTCTCTTGTGTATCAGTTCAGTTCTGGGTAGTTGCATCTATATGTCCCTTTTATGCCCTATGTTCTGTGCAGGGAGCATAAATGTAACATACGATGCATACATGATCTTTTTAAGGCTTTTGCATACTGGCTGAGTATCAGGCTACCCTGGGCAGGACATCCCTTCTATGTAGGATACTGCAAGAGTGATATAGAAGGACATCAACTGTTATGGTAAGATTTTACATCTGAAACTCATCTTCAATGTCAGTACTACTGGTTGGGCAATCTTTTTCCGCCTATCTGCTATAAAAACTTCTAATAAAGCTGCAATTCACACCCCCCCCCCAGAAGGAATTCTCTTCTGTAACACTTCTGTAACATTTCCTTCCATCTGACAACATATGAAGTTGCCTGCTATCTTAAGAGCAAAGCCCTATGACGAAGGTAACAAAAGATGAATTTGCTGGGGTACCTGACGAAGGTAACAAAAGATGAATTTGCTGGGGTACCTGCTGGAGCTGACAGAAATGACAAGACACTGCCTACTTGTCTCTTCCATGGGGAGGGTGTGGGGATACATCAGACATGGGGCTTTTTTTTTTTTTTTTTTTTTTTTACAAGCCCTTGTGGTGCTACCGAGGATGTGATACCGGAGCCACTCTTCAGCACAGCGACAGGCAAAAAGTACAGTTGTGTACACTTACCATAAATGTAGATGTCAGAGTGTATTCACTGTTGCAGTCATTACATTTGGATAATCTGCTGGCAGGTTGCCCTCAGTCGGCCTGAATAACAAAGTCTTGGGTCCTGCGTCGGTTGCTGTCTCCTCTTCCATGATGTCAGGTCGTCAGGGGTATAAGACATGCAGCCGACGCCATTTTATTTAGTTTTTCTTGCCCCAGATGTCAGGTGCCCCCCAAATGGGGAGCAAAAAAATAAATAAATAAAATAAACAGAAATATATGTAAATGCACTCTTAGTAACATAAACTTTACCTTCATCTAAAAGCAAATACACCACAAAGGCTTTAGAATATAGTGAAGGAAAGAGAAGTTATAGAAAAGGGGGATGGCGGGTGGGTAACCCGGACTGCAAAGTGAATACACTCGAACATCTACATTTATGGTAAGTGTACACAACTGTACTACGTTCTTCGTGTTTCACTGTTGCAGTCATTACATTTGGGTAGACTCCCAAAGCTATGGATGGGAGGATGGAACTAAATAGCATTAGGAGCGGCTATAAGGCCCTGCAGAACTTCAGTGACAAATCCTGCCCTGGATTTTGAGAAGAGAGGCAAATGGGAACGCTTTGTGAAGGTATGAACAGAACTCCAAGTAGCAGCTTCTACAATGTCTTTGGTTGGAACTCCTCTGAGAAAAGCTGCTGAGATAGAGGCAGCCCTGGTGGAATGTGACCTGATCCCCTTGGGCACAGGTTTACCATGGTGCAAGTAGCAGAAGCGAATGCAGTGGCATATCCACTTAGAAATAGTCTGCTTTATATATCCTTCCCCTCTGACCCTGCAGCAAATGCCACCAGTAGTTGCTCTGACTTTCTTAGAGATTTGGTCCTGTTTAAGTAGAAACTTAGTTGTCTGTGTACGTCCAATGAATGCAGAGTCCGCTCCCCCTTGTTCTGCGGATTTGGGTAAAATGTTGGCAGGTGAACTGTTTGGTTAAGAGCCACAGTGGATACCACCTTAGGCATAAAAGAAGGATTGGTCCTGAGGGACACCCTGTCCGGGTAAAGTGTAATAAAAGGCTCCACAGCCATGAGAGCCTGTAGTTCTAAACCCTTCTTGCTGAAGTGATTGCCAAGAGGAAAGCTGTTTTCCAAGATACAAATTTTATATCCGCAGTAGCGGCTGGTTCAAAAGGAGGCAGGGTGAGTTTTTCCATCACAAAATTGAGGTCCCATGCAGGAGTTGGTGATCTTCTGGGAGGCCTTAAATTTTTGGCCCCTCTAAGATACTGTTTAAGAGGATGAGAAAAGAGGGGAGGCTCCGTGTTGTAATGAGCCGAGATGGCAGAGGCATGGATTTTTACTGAAGAAAAAGATCGGCCCTTGTCAAGCATCTCAGTCAAATATTGTAAAATCTGAGGGATATTGGGCTTTGCTGTGTCTGTTCCTAGTGCTTGGTTCCAAGCACAGAATCTCTTCTATTTATCAGCATAAGATTTTCTAGTACCAGGCCTTCTGGCTTCTAAAATGACATCCATCACAGATTTACTGATAGGTGTTTGAATAATTAAATAATCAGCCATGCTGCAAGGTTCAGAGTTTGGAGCAGACTGTGCAGAATTTGACTGTTCTGCTGAGACAGTAGATGAGATATTTGAGGCAAGTACCAAGGAGGGAGTTGAGACATTCCTTAGAATTGGGTACCAGTGCTGGCGAGGCCAGTCCGGAGCAACTAGGATCATTTTTTGGCTTTTCCTGTCTGACCTTTAGTAAAACCTTGGAGAGAAGAAGCAGAGGGGGAAAGGCATAGACTGATAGGTTTTTCCAACTGAAGGATAGGGCATCTACTTTCCATGCTTGTCTGTAATAAGTCCTTGTGCAGAATTTGTCCAGTTGATAATTTTGGGGAGAGGCAAATAGATCTATGTCTGGGCTCCCCCATTTCTGTATTAACATGCTGAAGATTTGTGGATCCAGTTTCCACTTGTGCGGGTCCATAAGATTTCTGCTTATGTCGTCTGCCAGAGTATTTTGTTTTCCTGGAAGGAATTGAGCTTGAAGATGTATTTGGTAAGTCAAAACTGTGTTCCACAATGCCACGGCTAGTCTGCAAAGGGGGTAGGAATGTGTACCCCCCTGCTTGTTTATGTACCACATAACTGCAGTGTTGTCTGTTTTTATCAGTAGTTGTCCTGGATGAAGTAAGTCCTTGAAGGCTGTCAGACCATTCTGAACAGCTAGCATCTCTTTCTGGTCGATATGCAGATGCATTTGTTTTGGGCTTCATTTGCGCTGAATGCATCTCCCTGCCAGGTGGGCCCACCAAGCATAGTCTGATGCATCTGTAGTTAGGGTTTGGGTGGCAGGGAGTAGAGTGAATGACAGTCCCTTGTTTTGGTGACATGTCTCTGCCCAACAAAGAAATTCCTGTTGTAGGCAGGGAATGAGAGGAATCATTGTTTCCAGACTGTGACAATGTTGACTCCATAAACTTTTTAGGTACCACTGAAGTTTCCTCATATGCAGTCTTGCATATGGAATTAGTAGAATGCAGGATGCCATGAACCCCAAAGCCTGCAGAATTTGTCTTGCAGATAACTGGGTTTTTGTTACCATTTGTTTGAAGTATGTTGTCAGTTGCCTTTGTTTGTCTGGCGTAAGGTAAGCCATCTGGGCAGTTGTATTCAAGCTTGCACCCAGGAATGTGATTATTTGAGAGGGTACCAGTTGTGATTTCCTTTCATTTATTGTGTACCCAAGGCATGCTAGAAGCCTTTTTACAAATGCCAGATGTTGAAGGAGAGTCCTTGTCCTCTGCTTGAATGAGACAGTCGTCCAGATAAGGATACATTTGAATGCTTCTTTGCCTGCAGAATGCAATTACTGGTGCCAGGCACTTTGTAAAGACCCTGGGCGCAGTAGATACGCCAAAGGGCAGTGCAGAGAATTGGTAATGCAAAAAACCTGCTTTGAAGCGGAGGTATCTTCTGCATGATTCCCTTATTGGTATATGCAGGTATGCCTCTTTAAAGTCTAGAGTTACTAACCAAGCATTCCTGCCTAGCATAGGCAGTAGCTGTTGTAAAGTCAGCATTTTGAATTTTGGAATGTCCAGGAACGTGTTCAAAATCGATAAGTCCACTATTGGACACCAGGCATTGTCTTTTCTGAGTACCAGGAAAAGTCTTGAATAAAAACATTGTCTTTTTTCCTTTTCTGGTACTGGTTGAATAGCCCCCATATCCATAAGGGACATAACTTGTTTCTGAGCCTCTGCCCATTGATTTTGTGGCAGATCTGGCCAACCGTTTGGAATTGGCAAAGTATGGAAATTAAATCTGTACCCCTGGGATACTATGTTTAATACTCACTTGTCCTGGGTAATTAACTGCCAATTTTGAGTGCTAATTTTCCCTCCAAGGGGGCTGCTAAAAGATAAGTGCTTGGTGAAGGTAGAGGGAAGTCATTGAGACTGCTTACTGTAGGGTTGTGCTTTGTTTCCTCCAGATTTGGAGGTGGAGGCACCCCATTGCTTTGACCTGTAAGAACCCTGTGATTGGTATCCGGAGCACCTGGATTTGCCTTGAGTGGCTCTGTTGTTCACAGGAAAGGACCAATTTTTAGTAGGCCAGTGCCTACTGAACCTGGGGGGCTGCCCTTGTAAGAAATCTTTTACAGTTTGCATAGATTTAGCTTTGTCTTCCATTTTCTTTAAAACCTCTTCTGCCTTATTACCAAACAGAGTATCATGCTGCAAGGGGGCATCAAACAATTTAGCTTTAACATGATCAGGCAGATTTTGCTCCTTGAGCCAGGCATGCCTTCTAATCACAGATCCAATAACTGCGGCCCTGCAAGAGGCCTCCAAGGAATCAAAACCACATTGCAAAGTATGCTTTCCAACCTGTTCTGCTGAACGCAATAATTCCTGTTATTCATTATTTTCCACACAATCAGAACTCAACATCATTTTCTGTTTCAATAAGACCATAACATGCTGTTGATATTTAAGGATATGAAACTGGCAGTTTAAGGCCCTAATTGCCAAGGTTGCAGATGTATAAACGTTCTTTCCCCATCTATCCAGCGCCCTGGAATCTCCATCAGAGGGGGTAGGATTTTTGGCTGTAGAGGCCTTTACACCTTTGGGATCCTATGAGATAGTCTCCGGATCAGCAGCAAGATTTTCGAATACAAATTTGTAGGAGTCAGGAACCCTGTAATATCTGTCTGGCTTACTAGGAGCCGGAAGTAGGGAATCAGGAGCCATGCTTGACTCTGAAAACACATCAACAATGTCTAATAAAGGAGGTATTGCCAAAGGCCTATGCTGAGGAAAAAAAGGAAATCCCTAAGCCTCTTTTTTGATTCAGAGAAATCCTGACTCTCCCAGTGAAAATGTTCCCTTAAAGTATGCAAGGTTTCTCCAAAAGAGTAATCCTCAGAAGGAGATGCAGATAGGATGGATTCTTCTGCATCAGAATCCTCATAGGGTGGAATAGAAAATTCCTGACCAGAAAAGGAATCAGAAGAAATGGAAACCTGATCTGAAGATTCATAATCAGTGCCTTGCCTAGGTCTCTTAGCCGGGGGTGGGAGGGGTGGGGTTGGGAACCCCTGATCAAGGTAATTAAGTCCTCAGCCATTTTGATCATCTGTTTTTTAGGCATAGGGCCCTGAGCATGTGGCTCATGCGTCGGTTTTTTAGACATAGAAGATATTTTTGATCTTGTTTTTGAGGCTGGCGTCAGCTTTATATAAAAATGTTGAGGCTTGAAAACACCCTCAGAAGCCAATGCTTGCTCAGCAGCTCCGGACCCATCCAAGGGGAAACATCCACGGGTTCAATACTCTGAGAATCTCGCGGCATACCGGACTCCACATGGGTCTCTGTACCGATGCTTAATAGTGCATTGGTTAAATCTAGCACAAAACCGACAGCAAGGCACGCTGTAATCAGGGCCTGGGCAAGGAATACAGTACAAATAAAAATCCTTACGAGGTATTTGCTTCCCACAAGTAATGCAATTATTAACTTTTACTGACATCAGTAAGGAGCAAGAAAAAGTTTCCCCAACGGGGTACTTAGCTTTAGTTGGAGACTTCAATTCTGAAACTTGAATGCGAAAATTTCAGAAGTCAGCTGACCGGCACTTGTGAACTGCTTCTGCTTCGGGCACCGCGCAGCAAGAAAGACTGAATAAAATGGCATTGGCTGCATGTTTTATACCCCTGATGACCTGACATCATGGAAGAGGAGACAGCGACTGACGCAGGACCCAAGACTTTGTTATTCAGGCCGACTGAGGGCAACCTGCCAGCAGATTACCCAAATGTAATGACTGCAACAGTGAAACATGAAGAACATCAGAGATGTGTCACCACATGGGGGCAATTTGTTCATGGCACCACTGCATGCCCCCCTTGGTGCTATATTAGAGGAGAATAGGTCTTAACAAGTAAAATCTCACTGTGAGAGGAGGCATGATGATTTATGGTACAATGGCTCATTTTCTTACCCTATCCCACTCCGAGGTTAAAAAAAAAAAAAAAAAAAAAAAAAAAGAGCACACACACAGGACGTTGGAGGCCTCTATGTGTAGGGCCTTACAGAAGGAAGGCACTTCCCTGTTGCAGGTTAAACCAGTGTGCTGCAGCAATGGTACAACATCCAAGGATGGGAATATCCCAGAGCTGGCCACAGAAAAGCCTGCAATCAGTAGTACACAAGTACAACAAACAAACAAAGTAAACTAATTGTCCTTCTGAACAGTATCTGCAACTGACACGCCAACATCCAATTTAAAGGAGTAATCCACATCCTCTAGCTACTCTCAGTCTTGCTCTCCTCCCACCCCGAACAAAGAAATCCCAGCATCCAACTCTTAATTTTGTAAGATAAGTTCAGCAGGTGGAAGCCAGAAAGTCTGTTCTAATAAATAAAGTAGTACATAACACTATCACTGGCACTCATTATTCCAAAGTTTTCATATTTTCACGTTCTTCCTAATCTTCTTAAAAGTCTCACCACATTATACAGACTATTCTACCAATCTAGTCAACCATAAGCCCAGTCACTTAAATTTATAACGGCCCTTTACTTAGGAAACTTGGAAATGGTTGATAATCTATACCCAATGCTTTTGTTTCACCTAGATTTATCTTATAACCTGATATCAACTCAAAATCTTGCAGCAGCTCAAATAAAGCAGCAACATTAATTTGTGAGCTTCCCATTGTCAGTAGTACATGTCAGCAAAATTGCACTTAATTTGGTTGGTCCTCAGTGAAATCCTTGAGTACCTGAATTTTAATTAGTACAGGCCGTGGAACAAAGTACAATGCAAGGAAGAGCCAAACTTTTGGTAACTCAGGAGATTTATAGGTTCTTACTAAGCTTACACTCAATGAAACCACCAAATGCTAAGAGACATTACTCAGTAATAGACAGAGACCAAATGTCAAAGTAGATTTTCCAGAGAGATTTTTTATTAATGTAATTTAATTTTGTACTTTTCTCTTTCCCTTACTTAGTGGTACTCATTCATCAGACATTAGACAATTTGGTCTGCAATTCTGCTCGTATTCCTCCTTTGAAACTTATCCCACTCACTAGTTTAATGCCTCTGTCACTTTTTCCTTAACTGCCTTTTTACATTTTAACCAATCCCCCACTGTTACCATTTCCTTAACGGTCTTTTTACATTTTCCCCAATCCCCCACTGTTACCTCTGTCAACAGGACAAATGAATCAAGCAAAGTTTCCATTATCCACTTTTCAAATTGTACTTTCAGTAACAGAGGGTTTAAAATTTTCACAGTTTTATACATAGTCTGTTTTTCTTCCTGGAGCTCAATTTGCAGATGTGCACGATATGAAAGAAAAATCCTCCCACTTCAAAATCTTTAATTTAGGATGCATACTCTTCATAAACATACATACTGGCAATTCTAGACCTCTGACACTATTTGGGGAGTAGTATGTATATCAGTCTTCCTCACTTTGTCCATCAAACAAGACACAGCCATCAATTAGCCTTAAAAGTGCATATTAAAAATCTTTACTCTAGCAATGCAAGTATTAGGACCGCTCAGCTTCACGTCTTGTTTCCTAAGCATAAGGATTTGCCCAAGAATTCTCCTAAACTGCACCACATCCAGCTCTGGCAGTAAGGAAACAGAAACCAGCTTTAAGGTCACCAAATTGCTCCTGTAATGTAAAATGGTAACCCATCTCACAGCGGAATAGCTACCACCTTCTTGCATGCTCCTTTATAACTAGTACTCACTTCAACCTGATAGTGGTTAAATGGAACGTAGGAACTCTACGCTAACACAGGTCTCTTTAATTATAAATTTAACTCAATTTGCATGGACATTCCAGCTCAGTACTGACAATACTTCTGTAACTTTCTAAAAGCTTCAATATTTACAATTATCTCAGTATCACATAGACTTCCACTCCCCCAAACCCTCTGAACTGGCCAAACATTTCCCTACATTTCTAACTCTTCTTTCCATCTACCACAGCTTTTTTAGTCAACAAGTGCCCCAATTCTTTTCAAATTTGTTTACTCCTTACACTTTTATCTGTTATATCTATAAGAGACTGAGATAGGCACCAAAGTGGACAACAAAAAGTATGAAAAAAAATCTTGAGAAGACTACATTCAACAGCTCCAGCAAGACTTCCTTCGTGGAGTCACCGGTCTCATTTTTTTGGATCATTTATCAATCTGTAACATATGCGAGTGGTAGATGAGAACAGGTACAGACATCACAGATGTTGTGCCACCTGCTTCAGCTTTGCCCCTTTTAACTATTATCACCCACATCATTCACTGCTCTCCTGGGGATGAACTGCAGTCTTTAATACCTTGAAAGGGTGCTCCTTTGCAATGTGCAACCAGGGAATAATCCCAATCCACAAATACTCTGCTCCACTCTCACATCCACTTATTGCCAGCCTTCCACAACAGGGATAGTACAGTAACCTTTCTTTCTTTCACTGCACAGGATTCAAAGCATACAAAGATTAGTCTCAGTGATACGGGTCCATTCCTCTGCAGCTGGTATACCATCCTATGGCTCTCCTCCAACTTAATGGCTTTTTCTGATATGCAATTCCATGCAGATAGTAGCAGCAGTCCTTCATCTATGTAGACTCTGGAATATAACTCAACCTTAGAGTTTTATGCCTGGCTCCATCCTCTTCTGTACAGTCTAGCCTGACCTCCCCTGCAGTCAGTCATCAATTCAACATTTTCCTCAATGTACAACTAAACTATGTCAGAATATAGTATCTATTTCTAGCTGCCACTTTGCTCTCCAATATAATCTTCTGAACTCTGATGCATTCTCTAAAGCTCAGTAAATGCAGCATTTTGAAAAACTGAATTATTTCTCATGTGCTTCCACAATGGATTCAGAAAGTTATGCCACAGTGATAGCTTCAGCCAGATTACTTTCCTTAAGCATTTATCCAGACTGGAGAATTTATTACTTTTCCACCTTTGGGATGGTGTAAAAACAGTGTGTGCATACAGAGTGTACCATAAAATCTATTTAAAAAAATGTTCGAAAAGAACTGTGGAAGGAATTTATGTCAGGTGTTTTCATTCTTTATTTTATTACCAAGTTCTTCAAAACTAAACAGAAACAATCAATCATCAACATGTTAAATAACTTAACCCAAAATAATATGACCTAAAACCTCAGCTGACACTTCAACATAATTCCTTACAAATTATTGCATAATATGAAAAAAATGACTAATATTTATATTTTATATGGTATGTGCTTTTAATAAACATTTGCTGCCTTGTGTACACCAGGGGATTTACAGCTGTCACTTAACCTTTGACTCCTAATAAATTATTGATACCACCCATATATAAATTCGTAATAACATGATCCAAAACTGAAAATACAAACTTTTTACAATCTTTGCAGGAAAGTACAGTTCCGTAAATAAACTTACCATAACAGTAGATACATAAATTATCACTGCTGCAGTAGCCTTAGCTATAAAAATTATATTGCGTTAAGGATGAAACAGCTGGCCAGCTTCAAAAGCTTTAGGGCACCTTCCACACACCAAAACTGTCAGGCAGCTTGAGTGGAGCTGACTAAGAGAAGTCTGGCAGCCAAGCCCTTCAGAGCTTTCTTGCCAACAGAGAGAGGGAGGCTGAGCCCTAAAAGGGCAGTGCTAAGAACAAAAACTAACCACACCATGGCATAAACAATATACCAAACAACAAGGAGAATGGGGGGATGTAGGGAGCAGCTACTGCAGCAGTGATCATTCAAACATCTACGGTTACAATAAGTTTACTTTCACAACTGTACTATGCTCATCATAGTAATCACTGCTGCAGAAGTCTTAGCTATATGGGTAGGATTACTCTAGTTTATTACATGTGGGAGGTGGACAGATAGTCCAGAAGCCCCGGAGAATGTTCCTTGCAAGGCTTGATCTAGATCTAGAGAAGGAATCAAGCATGTAATGCTTTATAAAAGTACATACAAAGGACCATGTTCCTGCTTCTAGAATACTTCTTGAATTCAACCATTTCCAAAAAGCCATAGATGAAGCCAAGGCCCTGATAGAGTGGGCCTTAACCCTGCCTGGAATTGTTTTGTTGTGGTGAGTATAACAAAAGGCAATAGCCTTACAAGGCATTCAGAATTAGTCTGTTGTGACAATGATTGTCCCTTCTTTCCTTCACAAGAAACAAATAACTAATCTGAAGATCTAAAAGATTTCGCTCTGTCAAAATATTATTAAAGCTGTCTGTGGACAGGCAAGGTCTGGCATATCCTTCCTCCCTCATTTGTAGTTTCAGGAAAGAAAATGGGGAATCTGATAGTTTGGCTTAAACTAAACGCTGAAAGAACTTTAGAACTAATCCTAGTTTTATGCCTAAAGAAACTTGTCCCTGTGGAAAATGAGACAGGGTTGACTCACCATAAGACCTTGCAATATGAATACTCTTCTTGCAGGGGTCAGAGCAATCAATAAAACTGCTTTCCACATTAAGAGCCTCAAGTCAGACAGATTTGCTGGTTCAAATGGAGCAAGTGTTAACTTCTTGACACAAAATTAAGATTAAAAAGAAAATGGATGGCCTATCCCTGTTAAGTCTCTTATGCAAAACCCAACTCAAAAACATTTTGACAAGAGAATGCACTGAAAGAGGAGTATCAAAACCACAAAACTATCCCTGAATGGGTACTGGTTACGCGGTTGGCACCAACTAGAAAACCTTTTTCATTTACTAATATACAATGTTCTTGCCTCCATTAGTACCTACTGCATATTCTCAGTAAACAGGTGCCTAAAAGAAATTAAGACCTTTGCAACCACTCAATCAGCTGAAGTTGACTGACTTTGGGGTGCATCAAACACTCCTGTTCTTGTGTGAGTAGGTCCAGTCTGTGAGGAAGCTTGTGGTTATTGCACCAGGCCATTTCCAAAAGAAGGGAGAGCTGCGATTGCTTGGGCTAAAATGAAGACACCAGAATCTTGGGAAATTCCATTTGAATCATCAGAAGTACCCTGGATATTAGTGGAAAGGGTGGCAAAGCATACAGGAACATTCCAGTCCAAGGAAAAGCAAAGGCATTTATCTTCCAGGCCTTCTTGCATGGAGTCCTAGAAAAGAATCTTGCCAGTAGATCATTCAGAGAGGAGCAAACGGGTCTGCTTGAGGAGCTCCCTACAAATGGATCAAATCTTTGAAGACCTATGATGTAGCTTATATTTATGAGGGCCTGTCCTGGTCCTGCTTATAACTCTTCTACACAATTTTGCTTTGACAGAACGTAGGATATCTGTAGAGTGAGATTTTGTGAAGTTGTATCCCATGCTAACATGGCTAGTCTGCAAAGAGGGTGTGACCCGGATCCTCCATGCTTGCTGATGTACCATATAACAGAGTTACTGTCCGTAACAACTTGAGGTCCTGAGGTCAAAAGATGATTCAAAGAACTGAGTGCTTTGATCATGACATGTATGATATTTATGTGCTTGCATTTGTCCTGTGTGTCCCACATACCGTGCACTTTTTTCCCTCCTGAAACTGCTCCCCAAGAAAAAACTTATCTGTGGTGAACGACTGCTTTGAAACAAGGAGGGAGAAAGGTAGACCTGGATCTAAGGATATCTGTTGTCTTCACCAAATGACCTCTCTTCTAACAAACCCCAGCACTGGAATTTGAAAAGATAAAGGGTGTTTATGCTGGGACCTAAGACTTCAGATACCACTGTATCTTTCTCATGTACAGCCTTGCCAAGGGTATCATGAAAATCATAGAAGTCTGACTGGTAAACCTTAGAAATAGATCTGGATATAAATCTACATTTTCCTGTGGAAAAGCTCATTGACCTGAGGAGTCTAGTCAGACATCGCAGGAACCCAATCCTGTATGAAGCAGTCAAAGACTTAAATATTCTTTTGGAATCAATCTTGTGTAAGAGGCCTTTCACCCAAGAGAGAGATTCCTGACACTTTGAAAGACTCTGCAAAAAGAGGTCATCTAAATATGGAAAAATGTGGGTTTCCTGTAGCCTGCGATGAGCTATAACCGGGGCTAAAGACTTTCTGAACACTTTTGGTGAGTGGAAAGTCCAAAGGGTAAGGCAGAGAACTGATAAGGTTTTATGTGTCTGGATGACAAAACATCTGAAGTCTGCATGAATAAGGATGTGATAAGCATCTTTTAAGTCTAGTGCTACCATAAAACATAAAAAAGGAAGAACAGGTAACAGGCTGCAATGTGACATCATTTTGAATTGGGCACCATCAAACAAGTTTAGGAAAGAAAGATCCAAGTCTGATTTCCAAGCGTTTTCTTTCTTTGACATTAACTCATTCACTTCAAAGGAGCTCAGGAAGTTTACACTCTAACTTCCAAAGGGCAGAGCCTAAGCCATTTGACAGAATCAAATTATGTCCTCACATTTCAAACAAATGTTCATATCTCTGGAACCACAGGGTTTATGAAAGAAGCATAAATGGCAAACCCTTCACCACAAACTATTTTATAGTGACAGTATTCTTAAAGTTCTAGGTATTAAATTGAACTTTATAAGTCACAGTAAACACACTAATTATTATGTTTTTAATATTTTATAAACAACTCAAAATATCTCCACAAACACTCAAGTTACACACATTCTGTCAGCAGCATTATATTCATCTAGCTGAGAGCTTTCAAATGCGACTAAGGAATTCTGTGTGTTACTTGGTTGTTGAGATAACTGAAAATTATATCTATATAAAGTAATATCATAAAAACAATTAACATCTCTCTACCTGCACTAGACAGAAGTAAAATATTAATGCAGTTGAGTTTGCCATTGTGTAAGCTTTAAGATGAAATCTTTTAAAACCTCATACATAGCATGGTTTTGGAATTATTGATGCAAATATGAACAAGCAATATTTGATGCCTAGTGTCAGTAGGCGTTAACTGCAGATGTACTTGGAGGCATCACTTGGATGTAATGAGTTAAGAACATCCTTGGGTTGGGGGGGGGGCACATTCACACATCATTCGTTGGAACAGCATGTGATGAAGAACTGGAGGAAACGGTCTGATCTGGGGGATGAAGACTGACCCAATGGGAAGGATGAATTTCCACCCACTGCCATCTGTAACCTGTATGAATGCCTTTCAGAACCTATTTATCTGAAACTATCCATATATCAGCTATCATTTAGACTTGTAGGATTGTCCTTGCTTTTGGGAGGCTAAATGCTTTTTTTGGAACCAACTTGCAATTTCTTTCCTAATGTCATTTGCCTGCATTTTGTTGAGACTGATGAGGAGATAGAAAATTCCTTGAAAAGATTAGAAAAAAGGGCTGAAAAAAATCGTACAGATTACATGAATCAGCTTACCCCTTTCAAACTTTTTGATCTGCAGAAGAGGGGCTGAAAATTAAATCTCTATCCAAAGGGGATGCAACGCCCCTGCACTGGCCCAGTAATTAAGAAGCCTCAATCCTCACAACTAGCACTAGTGAGGGACATGCTCACACACAGTAAAGTACAATTTCCCTTAAGAGCACACAAAGATCACAGTCAGTCTGGGGCTAATTTTTCCCTCTTTCTCAAGATCCTCAACAAGTCTCTCCACTGGCACAGCTATAAGGTTAAGATCTCAGCTGAGGGGTCAAGCCAAGACCTCCAGCACCCTCTCAATCCAACCAGTGCTTCGTGTCCCTGCCCAAGTAGCTGACACACACACACACACACACACACACACACACACACACACATAGATTTGATTTATATACAAACACACACACACACACACACACACACACACCTGGGGAAGGCTGGCAAAGGTTTACTAGCTATGCCCCCTTCTGCCCAGACTATAAGGTAGTTATCACTGTCACCAACCCCTACTTGGCTACTATAAAGGCCCTTAACAAAGGGTGACCAATCCTACTGTGTAATGTTACTATTATCCAAATGGTAAGTGTAACCAAGACCAAGGTCCAAGAGCTTAAATATGTCCCACACATATCAACCACAAAGTTTGTGTCTTTCGGCTTTTCCCGGTTAGGGGTCACCACAGCGGAACTCTGGTCCGCTAATGATTGGCAGCTGATTTTTACATACCGGCTTGCCAGGCCTGACGCACAACCTTCAACGAAGGTACGCCCATTCATGCATGTCTCCACGCAGAAGACTCTCTAGCTAAGAATCTAACCGGACAGCGTCTTACTGTGAGGCCACAACGCTACCACAGCACCACCACCGCGGTCTAGATAGTTTTAAATATATTTAATAATAATAATAAAAGAACACGACAATACTCAATCAACACAGTAACTACAGAGTTTAGAATCGCATGAAATATTTTAAAACAGCATTGCAGGACAGTCTCAATTCAATACAGAAAACATCTAAACTAATCTTTACTATATTTCTATCCATCTCTAAAAGAAATACTATGCCTAACTCTTACTTACAGAGCAACACGCAGGCAGAAGTGCTGAATGGATGTTTCTAGGTCCAAGACAAGATACAAAATGCACAGTCTTTCTCTGAGAGAGTTCTTAAATTACTATCAAACATTACTGTTGGATCAACTTGGATGACATCACTCTTTTTCACCTGCGTTCAGTTCCCAGGCTAACAGATATCAACAGAATTTTATCATCTCTGAGAAGTACATATCTCTCAGACACGCAGCTGCTAGGATGCAATAAAACACTTTACATTTTAAACCTAGTAATTAAAATTATTTTCAAGACAACAGAAAAACTTCTAGCTCTAAACATTGTGCCTGCTTGCTGCACTGAACATGAGAGATAACACAATCGTAAAACATTTTGATTCCAACTTATTTACTTGACGTTTTGCAAGTTAACTCCATATGTTTCAGCTTCTACTATTAAAACATACATTTGCACAAGTATATAGGTTATATACATTTCTGTTCTTTTCCAGTAGGATACACTGTGGTTACATTCTGGAATCTCAGTACATAACATACAGTTCTGTATAAATCAATATTCACAAATGACATAGAATTATTTACAAAATTCCAGCTAGCTGGGCTGGCAGCATCACAGGGGAATTAAAAATCTCATTTTATCATCAGAGAGGTTCTAAGAATGCAGCCATCCAAACCTCTTCAAAACAGTACCAGTGGCCATAAACCTTGGCAGCAGCATCAGAGTCACATACACATTGTAAATAACTGCTGACCTGTGCAATAAAAGAAACTACATTAAAGGCAGATTTTTCCTCACAAGAAGAAACAGATAAAACGTTCATCATACTTTCACAATTAGTCAGAACATACAAGCCTCACAATTCAAAGCCTGACAATTCAAAATTCTGAAAAACTAAAGTTGCAGAGGTATACACTTTTTCCCCATACTTCAACAATTTTCTCATTCTTATCAGAATGAGAAGGATTGGAATTAAGCAAGTTTTAGCAGCAGTGGAATCAACTGTCTGGATTAAGGAGCTGTTAAGCATTACTGCCTACCTCTCTTTTCTAAGTCTAGGGCAGGGTTTGCCTCTGCAATTCTGCAGGGCCTCCTGACCCATACCTAGGGCTCAACCTATCCTTCCACCCTTTTCCTCAGCTATGGGAATCCTCCCACAGGTGATGACTGCAACAGTGAAACACGAAGAACATAATACAGTTGTGTACACTTACCATAAATGTAGATGTTAGAGTGTATTCACTGTTGCAGTCTTGGTTTCCCTCCCTCCATCCCCCATTTAACCTCTTCCCCTAGGGGGACACAAGCTTTCCAAGGTGGCTTTTAGCCACCAGGACCACTTCTCTCTTTTCACTTGTGGTTTTGACAGGTTAGGGCTAGAAAAACTGATGCAATGACGTTGGCTGCTTTGCTTTATAGCACTGATGACCTGACGTCAGACTACAGACGACGGCAGCCAATGCACAAAAACATTGACTCTGGTATTTGGGCCGACCGAGGGCCACCACAGCAAGGACAACCCACAGGTGATGGCTGCAACAGTGAAACACAAAGAACATCCAGAGTGTTCTCCCACTAAAAAAAAAAACCTGCACATTCTAGCAAAGGAACAGTACAAGTTGACTGTCGCACCCAGAAATTCTAAGAGAAGCGTAAAATTCTCAGAGACAGCAGTAAAGCTCTGAAGGGTTTGGTGTCCAAGTTTGTCTTTTAGTCAGCGCTGCTCAAGCCGCCTGACAGTTTGTGCATGTGGAAGGTGGCCTGAAGCTTTGTTACCTGACTGGCTGCTATACCCATGGCAAAATAAAACCCATACATGACTAAAGCTACTGCAGCGTTGATCAATATGAACATCTTTTCCGCTTGGCTAAAGCATTTGTTCTAGGATTATTCAAAACAGCTAACCTATGCTCATTAATGCATTGCAAGGGCTTTCTAGGGGTTTTACCTACAAAAAAGCTCTCACTTGAGCTCCACAAGACATACAAGTATAATCTACTGTTAATCAAAATCTCATTACTTGTATGTTTCAAACACTATGACCTGCATTAACATAACTGCAAATTTTGCAAAATTTGCATGGCTATGTGCCAAAAGACCTTTGGACACTACTTGCATTTTTACTTTACCTTTTTCAAAAAAATCTTTCAAAATGTTACTTCATTTATAAACTACCTGATGTTTTGGGATGGTCACAATTACAAAAAGTCTTGATTCCCATTTATAACCTTCCAATTGTTAGAAATAATATGCCTAATTCTCATGGCATCAAGACAAATAGTAATCTGAAAAGCTCAAATAGGATTCTTTTGACATCTCAGTCGCCTGAATACCACGGCAAACTATGAGACTGGTTAAAATTTACTTGCTCTTTTAATCTATTGTATCACCAATTTTATCCAATCTGTCTTGAAAATAACCACTTTCAATAAAGAGATTAAGAATTGTACTTCACCCTCAAAAACACGGTAGTCACTAATTAGACAACTCAGACTAATAAAAGTCTCCTCCTATTACATTCACTTCATGAAAACAGGATCTTGACTCAAAGTGTAAATGATTAACAAATGTCTTTTTGCTAAATACGTTACTATGAAAACGCCTCGTGATCATCCATCCTAATTTTGGAAATAAAAAAAAAAAAGAGAGACTACTATTTTTAACCTCCATCTCTCAGACAAAGTACAAAAACTCAGTAGTACCATTTAAATCAACCAGAACATTTTGAAAATTAGTCTCTGAACCATTCCAGATAAATAAACATATAGTATGTATAAAGAAACAAATCTGAATAGTGGATGTAGCAATAAAAATTCTAATTCCACCAACTTATTACTAAATTAATAAAGACAGGGTCTAATCTCACCCCCAGTACAATACCTCTGGGTTGGCAGAAAATCTTATCTTGAAACATTAAAGTTAGTCAATACAAACAATACAAACACCAAAAGAAAACAAATGTTGCTGTTAATTATTTTAGTGCTGAAGTAGTTCTTTACAAATAAAAATTGAAAATGCTTAATGTAAACTTCTTCCACAATTTTCTTTTTTCAGAGTTTTTTGTTTTAATGGTATAAACACTTCACTGTCCAAAAGTTATGCTATCTTCACTTATTCAAACTTTATTTACCAATTCGGACAGACGAACTTAAAGAAATGCTTCATGTGCATGAAGCAACACTTACATTGCTGTTATTTGGCTAAAGCCATACAGAAAGCATGCAGAAGAACATTCTTTGGTGACTGCCCCTGAGGGGATCAGGGCAAAAAATGCTGCTGCATTTGGTGTTGAAGGTGGACTGAAAAGGTCTCAGCATGACTGGCCCCAGCAGCTGAAAATGTTTGCTGCCACTGACTGAGGGACCACTCGTGAGGCATCACAATGCTCCTTCACAGTGTCTGCTAGAATGTTGAATTTTCCTGGATGTATGTTAGAGAGGACATCATCCATCACCACGCCCTCATAAACAAGCACGCGGGAGCAACTTAGCTCCTGTGTTGACAGGATAATATCAGGTTTCCCCTTGCTTGTTTATTTAACAGACTAATATCATGCTGGTCTGGATAGCAGTCACACCTTTGGGGAGGCAGTCTTGAAGATTCTGCAGTGCTAGGACTGCTCATCTCCAAAACACTGATGTGAAGATGGGTCTCTGACAAGGACCAGGTACCTTGGCATGTCTTCTCTTCAAAATGCCCGCCCACCCACCTCAGTAGTCACCATGGCGTTGGGCTGAGGAAAGAAAGACAATCTAACAAAACTTGATCTGATGTCAGCCACCAAGAGATGTGGTGACAACAAATGCTGGCAAGACGAACAGGGAAACTCATGGGGTGAGTTATAAGTGACCACTTAATTGAAAAAGTCCACTGAATAACCTGGCTAGGAGGAACAAGACAGATTACAGAGGTCATTAGACTGAGAAGACCAAGGACCAAGGAAACTGGTGGCCTCTACAGTAACAAAACTTGATTAGCTTAAAGATGTAAGGATAATAAATCTTGAGGAAGATAGTCTGGCAATCCCCGAGTGGTAATGGGTGGCATACAATAAACTCTAGAGCGTGAACAGGTTCCAGCTTCAGCTTTTCAAAACTGTTTGCAATGCCAAAGGACAAGCGCCAGCTGGAGAAAACTTTCTCGCCTGAATCAACAATACCTTTGAAGTCAGTGTAAGGAACCAGCCATTCAGGTACAGAAAAAATGCAGAAATCCTACAGCCTGATCTAGCCTGATACCACTACTATGTACTTGGTGAACAGCTGGGAAGCTGTGGTGAAGCCAAATTGCAGTGGTCAATATTGGTATTGACTGGTTTCCAGCTTGAAGTGTAGGAACCTCCTGAAATGCCTTACTATCTTTATGTGATAAGCAGGCATCTGATGTCCATCAACCACATCCAAAGCATCCTTCCTTAGTAAAGATAGAATGGAAAGCATCTTCACCATCTAGAGGTTGGTGCATTTTACAAAAAAAAAAAGGTTTTTCTTTAGCACCAACAAAATCTTGAGCAGACCCCTTATCCTCTCTGGTCTGGTGGGATTTCTTAAAATTTGTTAAATGAGCATCTTTTGGATCTCTAGTGCTGCTTCTCTTCATTGATAGGGTGGCATGGAAGGGATTTTTGTCTCAAATATGGGGTAAAAAGGAAACAACTCTCAACACCTAGATGTCAGAAGTGACAGCCTCCCATGTCGGGTGGTAGAGAGCCAAGTGCTCTCGACTGTGTTCCAGAGTGCAGTAGTTGGGCAAATTTTCAGGGATGCTAGAAGGGCTTGCCAGGAAAAAAGTCCTCTGAAACCTTGATTCTGCAGAACACCACTACCGCTAATGGCATGATCTATTTAAGCTCCCACCTCTACCTTGGGGGCACCTTTAACAGTGGCATCCTGTGAAAACTGTTGTGATTTGCAGAACAGTTTCTTCCCACCTATCTGGTTTCTAGAGAAGGTGCTCTGTGGTGTGGAAAAAGCACTCGGATGGCAAACACAGTCTTGCCCCTTTGTTCGTTCCTAGTCAGAGTATCTAACTTTGGTGTCAAATAAGGTGGATCCATCAAAAATGATGTTAAGGACACCTTAAAACAATCTGCAGAATTACAGAAGTGCATCCAGGTATGACAGCAAAATGCAAAGCCTTTGCCTGCCGTGTACCATCCACTGCATTTGAGATAAGCCAAATGATAATGTTCAAGACAGACCGCATAGTGGCCATGATAGTCTCCATGGTCTTAAGGGATTTTATCAAAGGTTGAGATGCCATCAACTTAAAAACTTTAGAGCTTAACTCTCTCTCTGAAATCCAGTCAAATGTGCCGTACAGCACAACACGTGCAAGGCAAAGGTGGGGGAAGTATATCTGTGCTCTCAAAATGGTCCGATGCCTGTGACTCACTATTTGGTGGAGTATGATACAAGAAACTCAGAGATTTCTTTTTTTGTGGGTGCAGAAACCACAATAGCCAACAGCGAAACCCTTGCTTCAGCAGGAGCTATCCTTAGTCAGTATCAAAACTTTGTCTGGTTTGCATGGTATTGGCTACATTATATCAGGTTCAACACAAGCCTGCTGGGATATGAGGTTGATGAGTACGTCGGGAGGTGGTATTACCCAAATGGTGGATGGGCCTACATCAAAGGCTTTGAGAAAGATGGGTATTTCCAGCAAAATGGCTTCAGCAGTCCAACACACACAGACAACACACACACACACACACACAGACAACACAACACAACACACACAACACACACTCCTCAATTTTAGGAGAGCACCAAAACAGACCTCGTCCTGAGGGGGATTTAGAGGAACCTTCCCTCTCACTGAGGTTGGAATCTTCTGTTAACGTTTCCTCAGAGGAACAGACCTCTCAACTGTTCCTACTTTCAGACCTGATTTAGGATGTCCCTATTTTTGGAGGTATGCCCATATTTTCAAGCTTGCTTTACACCTTAACACAACTTTCTGAATTATTCTCATCAAATGTGATATTTGAAGCCATCTAGTAAACAGAAAACTAGACTACATGACCAACAACGCAGTAGTGGCAAAAACAACAAAGAAAGAGGCACACATTACAGCTCCCTTTTTCTGAAGCAAAAATAAATGACTGCCGAGGTAAAATTTTTGATACAATTTCATTAAAATCTACAGATTTACCTGTCTCTGATAATGTGTTTATATTTTTTCATAATTTGTCACTTTTTTTTAAAAAACATATGTTTCTGAGTAGTATCCAACATTCCTAATGGAAATGGGAAGAGTTATGTTCTATATGGTATTCACATTTTATGCTAATTAGATGTCCAGTTTATTTAGCTGGATATGCCTATTTTACAAGGGTCATTACTCCTGTTTTCAATGTCTACAGGTTAGGAAGTATGCAGGTGAATACAGGTACTTCCTCTTACAATGGCTCTCATGTACCACTTTGGGAGGATAGTCCATGGGGGATACAACAGCAAGGGAGCCCTGATCAAGGGATGCTCACAGCCTTTTAATGCCTTGCCCTGGACAAGTTCATGAGAAACAAAGGCCCCAGAAGGACAAGAGGACCTGGACAGATTGGCACCTTATACGACCTAGTCTCTAACAGAGACAAAATTATCTCCAAGCCAACTCTGAAGTCAGCAGACCGATGAGAAGTTACCATGCCTGCCAATGACCCAGTCAGGGCTAACAAAACGAGCGGCAAAGAGCCATCCAGGGCCAATGCACCTAGGAGAAAGGATGGCTCAGATAAAGTCAGAACTCACCCCAACCTCTGGTCCATGGCTCCGACCCTATGGCTCTGGGATACAGACTGCTATGATGGTGCTGATGTCAAATACATCAAGGAATAGTTCACTGTCAAAGCTAGTCATGTGGCCTTCACCGACAAAAATACAGGTGGGCAGTAGATCCATGGTCTTCGGTCCAGACAGATGGACCACAGAAAGAAAGTACAGTTGTGTACACTTACCATGAATGTAGATGTTCGAGAGCATTCACTGTTGCAGTCATTACATTTGGGTAATCTGCTGGCAGGTTGCCCTCAGTCAGCCTGAGTAACAAAGTCTTGGGTCCTGCGTCAGTTGCCGTCTCCTCTTCCATGACGTCAGGTCGTCAGGGGTATAAAACATGCAGCCAATGCCATTTTATTCAGTTTTTCTTGCCCCAGATGTCAAGTGCCCCCCAAATGGGGAGCAAAAATATATATATATAAATAAACAGTAAATATATAAATGCACTTTTAGAAACAAACTTTACCTTCAACTAAAAGCAAATACACCACAAAGGCTTTAGAGTATACTGAAGGAAAGAAAAGGTATAGAAAGGGGGATGGTGGGTGGGTAACCCGGACTGCAACAGTGAATACACACAAACATCTACATTTATGGTAAGTGTACACAACTGTACTATGTTCTTCGTGTTTCACTGTTGCAGTCATTACATTTGGGTACAATCCCAAAGCTATGGATGGGAGGATGGCACTAAACAGCATTAGGAGCGGCTATAAGGCCGTGCAGGACTGCAGTGGCAAAGCCTGCCCTGGATTTGGAGAAGAGAGGTAAATGATAATGCTTTGTGAAGGTATGGACAGAGTTCCAAGTAGCAGCTTCTAGAATGTCTTTGGTTGGGACCCCTCTGAGAAAAGCTGCTGAAGTAGAGGCCGCCCTGGTGGAATGTCATCTGATCCCCTTGGGCAAAGGTTTACCAAGGTGCAAATAGCAGAAACAAATGCAGTTGCTTATCCATTTAGAAATAGTCTGCTTTGATATAGCCTTCCCCTCTGATCCTGCAGCAAATGCTACCAGTAGTTGCTCAGACTTTCTTAGGGATTTGGTCCTATTTAAATAGAATCTTAGTTGTCTGTGTACATCCAATGAATGCAGAATCCGCTCCCCCTTGTTCTGCGGATTTGGGTAAAATGTTGGCAGGTGAATGGTCTGGTTAAGAGCCACACTGGATACCACCTTAGGCATAAAATAAGGATTGGTCCTGAGGGACACCCTGGTCCAAGAAAAATAAAATAAAAGGCTCCACTGCCATGAAAGCCTGTAGTTCCGAAACCCTTCTTGCTGAAATGATTGCCAAAAGAAAAGCTGTTTTCCAAGATAAAAATGTTATATCCGCAGTAGCTGCTGGTTCAAAAGGAGGCAGGGTGAGTATTTCCAGGACAAAATTGAGGTCTCATGCAGGAGTTGGTGCTCTTCTGGGAAGCCTTAAATTTTTGGCCCCTCTAAGATACTATTTAAGCAGTGGTTGAGAAAAGAGGGGAGGCTCTGTGTTGTAATGTGCCTAGATGGCAGAGTCATGGATTTTTATTGAAGAAAAAGATCGGCCCTTGTCAAGCATCTCAGTCAAATATTGTAAAATCTGAGGAATAGTGGGCTTTGCTGCGTCTATTCCTTGTGCTTGGTTCCAAGCACAGAATCTCTTCCATTTATCAGCATAAGATTTTCTAGTACTAGGCCTTCTGGCTTCCAAAATGACACCCATCACAGATTTACTGAGAGGTGTTGTTTGAATAATTAGTTGATTAGGCATGCTGCAAGATTCAGAGTTTGGAGCTGAGTGTGCAGAATTTGATAGTTCTACTGAGACAGTAGATGAGGTATTTGAGGTAAGTACCATGGAGGAAGGTGAGACATATTCCTTAGAAGTAGGTACCAGTGCTGGTGAGGCCAGTCCGGAGCAATTAGGATAATTTTTGGTTTTTCCTGTCTGACTTTTAGTAAGACCTTGGAGAGTAGAGGCAGAGGGGGAAAGGCATAGACTGATAGGTTTTTCCAGCTGAAGGATAGAGCATCCACATTCCATGCTTTTTTGTGAGGATGTCTTGTGCAGAATTTGCCCAACTGATAATTTTGGGGACAGGCAAATAGATCTATGTCTGGGGTCCCCCATTTCTGTGCTAACATGCTGAAGATTTGTGGATCCAGTTTCCATTCGTGTGGGTCCATAAGATTTCTGCTTAGGTCGTCTGCCAGAGTATTTTGCTTTCCTGGCAGGAATTGAGCTTGAAGATGTATTTGGTAAGTCAAGGCTGTGTTCCACAAAGCCATGGCTAGTCTGCAAAGGGGATAGGAATGGGTACCCCCCTGCTTGTTTATGTACCATATAACTGTGGTGTTGTCCATCTTTATCAGTAGTTGTCCTGGATGAAGTAAGTCCTTGAAGGCTGTCAGAGCATTCTGAACAGCTAGCATCTCTTTCTGGTTGATATGCATATGCATTTGGTTTGGGCTCCATTTGCCCTGAATGCATCTCCCTGCCAGGTGGGCCCCCAAGCATAGTCTGATGAGTCTGTGGTTAGGGTTTGGGTGGCAGGGGGTAGAGTGAATGACAGTCCCTTGTTTTGGTGACATGTCTCTGCCCACCAAAGAAACTCCTGTTGTAGGCAGGGAATGAGAGGAATCATTGTTTCCAGGCTGTGACAATGCTGACTCCATAAACTTTGTAGGTACCATTGACGTTTCCTCATATGCAGTCTCGCATATGGAATTAGTAGAATGCAGGATGCCATTAACCCCAAAGCCTGCAGAATTTGTCTTGCAGATAACTGGGTTTTTGTTGCCATTTGTTTGAAGTATGTTGTCAGTTGCCTTTGTTTGTCTGGCATGAGGTAAGCCCATCTGGGCAGTTGTATTCAAGCTTGCACCCAGGAATGTAATTATCTGAGAGGATACCAGTTGTGATTTATTTTCGTTTATGGTGTACCCTAGGCATGCTAGAAGCCTTTTTACAAATGCCAAATGTTGAAGAAGAGTCCTTGTCCTCTGCTTGAATGAGACAATTGTCCAGATAAGGATACATTTGTATGCTTCTTTGTCTGCAGAATGCAATTACTGGTGCCAGCCATTTTGTAAAGACCCTGGGCACAGTAGATAAGCCAAAGTGCAGTGCAGAGAATTGGTAATGCAAAAAACCTGCTTTGAAGCGGAGGTATCTTCTGCAGGATTCCCTTATTGGTATATGCAGGTATGCCTCTTTTAAGTTTAGAGTTACTAACCAAGCATTCCTGCCTAGTATAGGCAGTAGCTGTTGTAAAGACAGCATTTTGAATTTTGGAATGTCCAGGAACGTGTTCAGAATCGATAAGTCCAGTATTGGACGTCATGAATTGTCTTTTCTGGGTACCAGGAAAAGTCTTTAATAAAAACATTGTCCTTTTTCCTTTTCTGGTACCGGTTGAATAGCCCCCATTTCCATGAGGGACACGACTTGTTTCTGGGCCTCTGCTCACTGGTTTTGTGGCAGATCCGGCCATCCGTTTGGAATTGGCAAAGTATGGAAATGAAATCTGTACCCCTGGGATACTATGTTTAATACCCACTTGTCCTGGGTAATTAACTGCCAATATTTGAGCATGAAGTGCTAGTTTTCCCCCCAAGGGGGCTGCCAAAAGATAAGTGCTTGGTGATGGTAGAGAAAAGTCATTGAGACTGCTTACTGTACGGTTGTGCTTAGTTTCCTCCAGATTTGGAGGTGGAGGCACCGCATTCCTTTGATTGTAAGAATCCTGTGATTGGTATCTGGAGCCTTTTGAGCACCTGGATTTGCCCTGAGTGGCTCTGTTGGACACAGGAAAGGACCAATTTTTAGTAGGCCAGTGCCTACTGAACCTGGGTGGCTGCACTTGCAAGAAATCTTTTACAGTTTGTATGGATTCAGCTTTGTCTTCCATTTTCTTTAAAACCTCTTCTGCCTTATTACCAAACAGAGTATCATGCTGCAAAGGGGCATCCAACAATTTAGCTTTAACATGATCAGGCAGATTTTGCTCCTTGAGCCAAGCATGCCTTCTAATCACAGATCAGGCGGCCCTACAAGAGGCCTCCAAGGAATCAAAACCACATTGCAAAGTATGCTTTCCAACCTGTTCTGCTGAATGCAATAATTCCTGTAACTCTATTTTCCACACAATCAGAAATCAACATAATTTTCTGTTTCAGTAAGCCCATAACATGCTGTTGATATTTAAGCATATGAAACTGGCAGTTTAAAGCCCTGATTGCCAAGGTTGCAGATGTATAAACCTTCTTACCTCATCTATCCAGCGCCCTAGAATCTCTATCAGAAGGGGTAGGATTTTTGGCTGTAGAGGCCTTTACACCCTTGGGACCCTGCGAAATAGTCTCAGGATCAGCAGCAGGATTTTTGAAAATAAATTTGTGGGAGTCAGGAACCCTGTAATATCTGTCTGGCTTACTAGGAGCCAGAGGCAGGGAATCAGGAGCCATGCTTGATTCCGAGAACACATCATCAACAATGTCTAATACAGGAGGTATTGCCAATGGCCTATGATGAGGAAGACGAAAATCCCTAAGCCTCTTTTTTGATTCAGAGAAGTCCTGACTCTCCCAGTGAAAATATTCCCTTAAAGTATGCAAAGTCTTTCCAAAAGAGTAATCCTCAGGTGGAGATGCTGATGGGATAGATTCCTCTGCATCAGAATCCTCATAGGGTGGAATAGAAAATTTCTGATCAGAAGAGGAATCAGATGAAATGGAAACCTGATCTAAAGATTCATAATCAGTGCCTTGCCTAGGCCTCTTAGCAGGGGGGGTTGGGAACCCCTGATCAAGGTAATTAAGTCCTCAGCCATTTTGATCATCTGTTTTTTAGGCATAGGGGCCTGAGCATGTGGCTCATGCGTCAGTTTTTTAGACATAGAAGTGGTTTTTGACCTTGTTTTTGTTGCTGGCATCGGTTCAATATAAAAATGTTGAGACCTGAAAACACCCTCAGAAGCCAATGCCTGCTCAGCGGCTCCATACCCATCCTTTACTTAGTACTTAGCTTTAGTTTGAAGCCTTCGGTTCTGAAACTCAAATATGAAAATTTCAGGAGTTGGCCAACTGGCACTTGCGAACTGCTTCTGCTTCGGGCACCACGCGGCAAGAAAGACTGAATAAAATGGGGTCGGCTGCATGTTTTATACCCATAACGACCTGACATCATGGAAGAGGAGACAGCAACCAACGCAGGACCCAAGACTTTGTTATTCAGGCCGACTGAGGGCAACCTGCCAGCAGATTACCCAAATGTAATGACTGCAACAGCAAAACACAAAGAACATCCACTAAACTAGGTGTGGGAGGTGGAATTCTCTCCACCTTTACAGCTGAAGGGGTGGGAATGGATCCCTAGTGTTGCTTGTCTTGTGTACACGGATAAGATGGTGAGGCTTGGGTTTTCATTTAAGATGTTTCTTACAGACAGATATATCAAGATGGATGACTGGAACATTAAATGAACTGACTGCTACACACATACATGCTTTCACTCTGGCTGCTGACTCAAAATGGCACTCTTGCTTGCACGTGCTCAGTACCTATATGCACGTGCCTATAGACTGGAATGGCTCTTAAAACGTACAACACACACATTGATCTACACCTAGGTCCACCTGAGCTTCCAAAAAGGCTTGCATTTTCTTGTCCAAATTGGATTCCTTCAGACCCCTGCTGAGCCTTGCTGACCCATCAGAAAAGGCAATCAAAGATTGCTTAATGGGCTAGTATATATCAACTTATACCTCATGGATCTTTTAGAGGGGTGGACTTCAGCATTGGTGGGTCCAGCAGAGAATTCTAGACCTGGAGTGATGGCTATGAAGGGAAAGTGGAGCAGACCTGACTCCAGGGCAGCAGATAAAAATGGGTTCAGAACATCTTGGAGTGGAGACCTAATTGGCTCAGACACTGCAGTTGATAAATGCAGTTATAAGTACAGATATTGTTCCAGTAACAGATCCACACCTTGGACAGAGAAGGGTAAAGGCCTTGGAATCTTCGTCTCCTGTTCATCCATAATAGAAAGACTCAACAGGCCATTTCTTGGCCTCCTCTTTGCTTTCCTTATTCTTTTTCTCTTACTTTTTTCTTTGTCTCTCCTCCTCTACACTGGTTTGTTGGAAGATGAAGGGACCACTGCAGAAGAAGATGGTAGCATTCCTTCAATACTAGTTTGTCCCTTTGGTCAGCCAAGGCTATAGCACCAAAAGAGGCACAACAGTTATCATTTAAATGAATCACACCTAGACAATATACTTGAAGTCCCAAGTCTTATCCATCCTAAGCAAGAGACAACACACCAGAATACAAAATACACACACAAAAAAACTACTAAGTAAAGTTTTAAATATCAATCTCGCTCTCTCATAGAGGAGGAAAATTATTAATCAACAACGAAAATAGTGGGAGCAGAGCACACATGCTCCCAAAGTATAAAACGGCCAACTAACACTCTAAACCACTAACATTAAGATTACAAAAAGCAAACAATTTGTAACTGTAGTAAGCCTGGAAGAAGAGGCAAGCTCCATCAGGGTTAAAAAAAGACCAAAAAAGTAATTTAATCTGGTTTACCTTTATGTGTGCGTATTGCACAAGGGCGAACAGCAATTGTTCAAAAAGGCAGTTTGCAAAGTTTGCAAATGTAAACGGAAAAAGGTTCAAATGTGCAATGAGCGAATGCAGTGACATTCGCTCATTGCACATTTGACATTCTGGGGTGGATTACACTATAGTGGGGATCAGAAAATGGTCCCTTTCCCCACTGTAGTGCAATCTCGGAGTTAGAATATTAAAGTAGGGGGGGGTGTGGGGTATATTTATGTTTGAAAATCAGCAAATCTGCTTTTCAATTTGCTGATTTTAGAACATATTAAATTGTTGCTGTTTTGACTTTCGTGGTTACGATTCGCTCATATGAGCAATCGCACCACTGTGATTCGGTTATGTAAATTTAAACCTTTTAATCTTATTGAAACAGGAGCTTCGGTGAATGCTTCTGACAAGCAGCAAACAAAATTTGAAGAGATTCAGGAGGGCAGAGCATCGTAGGAGAGGGGACAAAGCTCCTAAAACTGAAGTGCTGGCCTCAGATCCAATCTGATCAGATAACTCGTATGTTGAGGTGGACAAAAGAAACATCACACCCTTCTATTTTTACCATTTTTCCTTCCATAGCAACTGAACAAAATTAAAGAAGATGAATATAAAATAAATACATAAGCAATAAAAAATAAGACTTCTACAAATGACGAGACAAACTGCACTAAATATTTCAAGTGGAGACTACTACAAACACAACAGAATCTCAAGACTGTGCAAGCCAGTGGTACAGAGTAAGCAAACCTTTCTCTTAGTCAACAATGTCAACTTTGCTGTAGGATATCACTACCTAGTGACAACAAGCTAAACAAACTACTCCATAATAGTAATCTATTTAAAATACAAACACATTTTTCTCTAACGCAAAGGAATATATCTAGCACAACTTCCTCTACCCTCTGCTTTCCATAAACTAAAATACAAAGTAATACCCACCAGAGTTGGCTAGGGGCCACTTTGGATGGGGGAGACTCAGTTTCACTATAATAAAAACAACATTACTCATTACAAGTTATAAACTCTCAGATCCGTAAACACAGAAAGCATTTGGTCACCACAGGAGAACTTCCTTACCTTGGGACTTCCGTAAGCCGCAGAAACTTCCTCATTAGGACAATGTCCTAACATCATCTAAACCCACGTGGGAGATTTAAGCTGTCATCTGTGCTGCACAGTTCTTCCTTTTAGAACTTTTAGAGTGTGTAATGTCCTAGCTAGGTGCACTGTCAGTTAAGTGATTCTGCTCAGCGTCAATGAGCTTTATTAACAAAGGGCAGGTAAGCGCCTTAAACCTCCACACCAATTGCTACGATTCAATTTTTTTTAATTTTTTTTTTTTGTTAATCACAGAATATTACAATCTGTCAGTTTCATGAATAGAGTTTCAAAGCTTTACTGTTCAGATTTAGTAGAATAACAGGTAGCATACTTGCTTTTGGTGCAGAAGGTTGTAGGTTCTCCTTCCACAACACGTAGATTGATTTGCTAACATGACTGCGCAGAATTCGGGAGATAGGGGTACTGCTCCACTGTATGCCTAGTATCTATGAATCTGTAGTTTGTTTGCCAGCCCTTCCTTACTGGAAGACAAAGGAAATCAGACAAAAACACATCAAGTTTGTTGTGTGTTTATGTAACACATGCAATTTATTCTTCAAGGGCAAGAGGCAATTAATTTGTAGATTACGCACTGAAATTCAAAGTTGTTTGTCAGCAGCAACCTGTTCATTAGTTACGTTTTCTCTATATTGAGAATTATTCAGATTACTTATTTCTGCAGAGTTCATGCATAATTAACGATAATGGTGGACAGTAATTACAGAAGTTTGCGTGGACTTATATGGCTGAAAAATGTTCTGAAATTACCAGTTTTGTCATTATTGGTTCATATGTTTTGTTTCATTTTTACTGGAAAAATGTTCAGAACTACAAATTTAAAACAGACTAACAAGTGGCGCTGTATTATACAAGGAATATAATTAAATACAAACAGGAAGATGAGTCAGAGAGCACATACATGTATGCATGGTCCTATTGTGTTTTTTTAATGTAAGAAGGGGCTCAAGGCTTGAAAACGACCCAAAGGTAAACAATCTGTCACTGGCCAGATGCATTTTCTACGAATGTGGGTTTCAATGCAGTTTCAATGAATGTGAGTTTCAAGGGCAGAGAAGTTTACTGCTCATGTGAAGTCTATTTTCACTGTGAGACAGTATTGTTTTGTTCAGCAAATGGCTATCAGTGTATGTGTCAAAACATGAAATAAAAGTTTTAGATCAAATCCAAATATCTGTAATCGTTGTAGAAAAAGAAAATAAGCACACAGACAGGGTTGAATAGTGTTTATGGCAACTGTGGAAAATAGCAGAGTAATGGGACACTGAATGGCTGGGGGGGCAGGATGGTTGGGGCCCCTGATCCATTACCTTGCCTAGGGCCCCGTTTGACCTTGATCCAGCTCTGGTACCCACAGAACTCCATAAGAAACAGTGAGCTGTTAAAAAATGTTATGCTGCCCAACTCCTAAAAATGTTGTACATGTACAAGTGCACACACACACACACACACACACACACACACACACACACACACACACACACACTTTACAGCACACTGTTTAAATTTTCAAACTGTTCACATCCTGCCCCAGCTTTTTCCTTCTAGCATCTGTCTGGAAAATTCTACAGCATCCACAAGACTGCACATACACATACAAACTGTTATTTTTTACCTTGGAAGACAAAGGAAATTGGACAAAAACTTAGTGTTTGCTTGCTCATTTACACAGCTTCCTTCCCTGCATAAAAATTATACAAGTACCCTTTCTAGGCTTAAGCTTCCTACACTGTTCTCTTTTTTCTTGAAGTGCTACAAATGATAAGTTACCAAACAAAAAGGAAATCAATATCACTTTAAAACTACTGGTCTAGCCCTCCCATCTATACTGCACTAAATGATCCTCAGCAATGTGCACAAATCTCTTACTGGCACTGGCAGAAATTAATCAGGCAAGCACAAAGAAAAATCAGTGAACAAATTAAGGGAAATAATGACAGACCTGGCATAGTCTTGATTAGACATGAACATGTATTCATCTAAGATACAAGAAAACAGTATGCCTAAATTTTAACATTATTCATAATGCAATCATTTCACTTAATGCTTAATCCAATACACTAGCAGACCCTATTTTAACAGATGAGGAAACTCAGATCACCAGCTCTCCTGTGTTCTCTGTAAGGGACTGTACGGCTCTTTAGAGAAAAATAAACACAGCTGAAGACAATACTCACTTTAGAATTCCATTTTGACCCGAATAAACATCTAGCACATTCGGGCTGGAAGGCAGCATTGTAATTATTCTATCTGCTTTCTCAGCAACATCTGCAGGAGAATCTACAATCTAAACCAAAAAAAAAAAAAAACATTTTACTGCTGCAAACTAAAATATTACCCAGAACACAGTAACATGTAAAACAATGTTTAACCAAAGTGAAATTAAAGTCTCAGTTCAGTTTTTGACGTTCAGCAAATCTTCAGAAATGGTGACGCCTTCAGCGATTCTACTAAAGCAAACAGTTCATTCATATTTAGCAGCACATGCAAGTCACATCACATTTTAAGAGATCAAACCTAAATGCATGTCCTGAGTCTTAACACTGGAGTCATGTGCTGCTAACTCAAATCAGACAATACCAGAAAAACAACATTACAAAATGATAATCACGACTTACAAGCAAGTACTTCAAAACATTTTTAATAAGTTGAAATCAGCACTAAGGTGTTAATCAAGAATACACTTTGACTAAGTTAGATACTCTTCAAAGAGTATATAAACATTCGTCAATAAATGCAGATTGAATCTGTACAGCAAATCACCAGTTCCAGTATCAATGCCCTCTGAACTTTTTCAGCACGTCAATAAAAATGACGGACTAGCTGTGGTTCCTTCTGAAAAATCAGTACAACTGGGAGAATAAATTAAATTGCTATTACAAAAAATAGCAACATCTGGTTCAACCACAAAGAAAAGAAAATACTACAGTGCTATTTCTTGAACTAGTAGATGTTGCACTGACTGCCCTTCTATAAGGAAATGTTTCTTGACCGTTAGTAGAAGAGGCAAAGCACTCTACGGCATTATCAGTGAAAAAGGTTTAGGAACTGACTCAGAATGCAATTTGTCTGCCTGGGTGGATAAGAGTGAACAACCAATGGCCTGCTCTCTTTTCCAGAGTAAAGGTTTCAACCACCAGACGCTGGAAGTATCACTCCAGAGCTGCTAATCAGTCAGTAGAAATGATGGTCTTATTAGGAAATTTGAGAAGGCTACCGATATGTCACTCCATGGAACAACCAAAAAGAAGACATCCTTTGGAAAAGACATTAAAAAGAAAACCTAGCAACCTATTCTGATGGAAGTGGACGTAAATGCTAAATAGATCTTACAGTCTACTCGAAGCAGGATATTTCTGATACCACATTTTATTTATAAACTTAAAACACCATGGAGAAGATCCCCATTTACACACATCAGCTGCAACAGTTCTAAATATAGGTATCTCAGAGAAAACCCTCTTTCACCTGCAAGGAGTAAACCAACTGCCAGATATAAATATTTCTCTTAGGACCAATACATTAATGAGGCATCTCCCAATCCACAATGCCTACTGGCAAATACCAGGACAAAGTTAAAAATTATGCGTCTCACTTTGTCTCCAACAATGACACAAAGGACAAACTCCTCTACAAAGACTTCATGCTATACAAACAACACAATCACATCCAAAAGCAAACCACAGAAAGTTGGAATCTTTTTTTATTCTGAATCAGCAAACCTACAGATCACCAATAATCAATTGAAACCTGGTAGCTCTCTGACTTGAGTCTGCTCATCAGGAACATCTTACAGAAAGATGGGGAAGATGAATGCTAGAACTGCCTGTGTCCATTATTTTAGCCCCATGGTCTCAAGTCACCTTGTTTTTGCATACTAGCTTTCCCCAGCTAAAGTGTAGCTAACTGCTAACTTGCACTGTTTCCCCTCATCTAATTCTGCATCTAAGGCTTTGTCCATACCAATCACTTTAACTTCTCCTAGACTAAATGAATTTTTAAACTTTATCACATTATTAATCTGCAACATAAGTTCGGACAAGATGTTAAACCAAGGTCACATCTGCTTAAGTTGGTGGTAGCTCAGGTGGATGCAAAAGATCCCAAGGCACCTAACAAAAAAAAGAGTAGGGGGGGGGTCCTTTATTTAACAAATACTTATTATGTACAATATATACATAATGCATAAAAACAATATTTACATTAAATATTTTTTGCATAATGTGAATACTTTTCCTTCCAAGCATTCAAGAAATACACTTATCTGACCCCACTAATTTCCATAACCAAAATGTCATATTTTTCAACATTTCTGATAAATCCCATTTAGCAATGAGCATAATTTCTTTAATCCTTTTATTCCAAATTATCCACATATTATTTTCATATCTACCTTGTTTACATAACCTTTATCTATCCTTACACAAACCATATTCAATCATATCCATATTAATGTTTTCATATCCCTTAATTTCCTCTAGGTAATGTACCTTACCTAATTTTTCCATAATAACTCAATTAATTCAACTACTTTGTAACTTCTTCTATCCCACTTAAATATGTAGTATAATATCATCTACACAGGTACAAAACAAATAAAAGTATTGACATATGTATAAAATGTTAGCCTAACATTGTTAACCATCTGATTAATGTAACGAGTTAAAATAGTTATAATTAAAGAAAATATAATGCCACTTAAAGGGCATCCCCATCCTACACCTCTCAATACCCATTTCTTCACTCAACCATCCACTGATTAATACCTTTACTTTATTCTGATCATACGCTGTTGCGCACACACACACACACACACACACACACACACACAAACACTTATCTACTTCCCCATGTTATAACTGGATATATCCCATAACATGTCATGTTGAATGGTATCAAACACTTTACTTACCTACCAAAATTAGTACTCTTTTTTTTGTCAGATTAAATCAGCTACTATTTCTCCATCATTAACAGTTCTTGACATCCTCTAGTTTTAACACTGTATATTGTGTCTAGCAAAATATTCTGAAGTTTTATCTCCATTCCTTTTTGTGCAACTTTGATAAAAACCTTATAAGTGTTGTTCAAAACAATAGGCCTCCAAATCCTTAGATCTTTCCTTCACCTTTTTCCATACAAATTTAAATATTCCACTACATTAAATCTTTACATTTAAATCCTATATTTAACCACTCATTTAAAACTTCTAAAAATATTTATTCGTCTGTCAAACGTTTATACACTAGATAATCTATCCCATGCAGTCCTGCTGCAGAAATCACATTTACTTGCCCTAAAATTCTATCCAATTCCTCAATTTCTATTCTCTTTTCCAAATCCATATTATCTTGATAAGAAAAGGTTTTAACCTTCCTTATCTCACATGTCTTACCCAGTTCTTTAAATGAATCTTGAACATATTTTACAACTATTCTAATTATATTTTTGATCATTCTGCACTATTCCTTTCCCATCTATCAATTCTCTCATTACACTATCCTCTTTTACCACCTTAAATGCAGTGCTATCTATTCTTTTTTACCCTGAAGAAAATATTAATTTTCTCTAGATTCACTAAACAAATTTATTTTTCTTTACTAAAATATTTTTTTCTAAGATATCAAAAACTTTTTCATTTAAAATATTATACCTCTTTCACTTCTCTCTTTTTCACTTGCCATCCCTAACCACATTTTTTCATATTTCATTTTGAAATACATTCACAGTTCTGGCCAAGCATTATAAAACTGCCTCATACCTATATCATCTTTCCATAATTCTAACTTAGTTTCACCCTCTCCTTCCCATTCAACCTCATGCAGCCTTTTTAAACCAATCCCCATCCTAATACTACCTACATAATCATTTAACTCTATCTAAATAGTTTTATGATCGAAGAACCCTGTTTTTATAGTACCTTCATCTTTTGTCTCCAACCCTTCAGATACAAGAGAATAATCTATATTTATATAGTCCTCTGCATTGTGAAAGGTATTAACTGGAAATTTTCTCTATTTGTTAAGCATCTGTTTGTTTGTTCTGATTTACTGCCAAGGGGTGCATCATATAACTGATTTGTTTGCAGTTAAAAGCATTCTCTAGAGTCTTAAAAAAACTTTCATTTAGTGTCTCACTGCTGTTTTTCTGCTGTGATAAACATTTGTGTAGTGTTTTTCTGCCTAAAATAGTGTAGCTAGTAGCATAGTCCCAGTTCAGATTTGTTGTCTCTGGGCCGGTTTGTTTGCAGTGGTTATTTATTCTGAGCACATGTCCCAGGCCATCTTGAATTAGCAGAAGCCTTTCTTCACCTTAGTAAGAGTAATCTGTTGATTGGTTGCTGGCTGGTAAAGTTTGGCTGGGCTTGGAGTAAGCACTCATTGGTCCTTCTGAGCATTTTTTTAAGTCGTTTCAGGTTGTACCTTCTGGTATTTAGGCCCTGCCTTTGAGAGGAATTTTGTTTATTCACACTGAGTTGAATGAAGAGGGGCACTGACCACAACTCTGATCTGTGATGTATAACAATAAGTATCCTGTTTTATTTTTTTGCTTATTTTTTCTAGTTATTGTTTATTCTAACCATTTATAACAGTTCTTGTCTGCTGCCTACTATTTTACTGTATTTTATTGCTATAAACTAATCTGAAATTGTCTGCCTTACAGGGCCTGATAAATCACTTTTGTTACTGTCACACTGTTTGTAAAGCTTTTTTAGCTAGTTTCACTGTGTGAAAGGTATTAACTGGAAATGTTCTCTGTTTGTTAAGCAGTTTGTTCTGATTTACTGCCAAGGAGTGCATCATATAACTGATTTGTTTGCAGTTAAAAGCATTCTCTAGAGTCTCCTTGCTCCATTATCTGTTTAAAACTTTCATTTAGCATCTCACTGCTGTTTTTCTGCTGTGATAAACATTTCTGTAATGTTTTTCTGCCAAAAATAGTGTAGCTAGTAGTTTAGTAGCTTTGCAGTTCCCAGCCCCTAGTGTAAACTTGATCCTAGACCATCCTCCCAGTCCAGTGTCATTAGCTCATTCTACAGAATACAGAAAGAATATTTGGGAAGGCCAGACCCCTTAGTTTCTTAACCTTGAATTCTCATTTCTCCCTTTCTACTTTACTTAAAAACACTTAACTCAGCTGCTTTTACAGTATTTGTGTTTCCTCCTCCTCCTGCTCTATCACTTCATCTTCGTTTTTCTTCTACTTGCTCACTAAAGTGTTCAGTTGCAACTTTTCTGCTGCATTTATTACTGCTTGTTTTTAGCCTGTTTAAATTTTAAGTATTATTCTAAACCTCTTAGTTTCGGCTTAAGCACTTGGGCTTTAGGCCTACCCCTTAGCTCTCCCTGGCATCGCTCCCTCAGAATTTGACAAATATAGATGGACAATTTCCTACAGTTTTTCCTGACAGCCTGGTTGACATGGCCATCCTGAGACAGTGTAGCAACTGCCTAATGTACATGGACAACCTTCTACTACTACCACCTAGGAACACAATTTGTGAGAGATGCAATTACATAAAGAAGCTAGAGCCTATGCTCTCTCCCGCACAAGCCAGTATATCTCCCACTGAGAAGGCTGTCAATACAATCAATACACCTCAAACACCACCCACAACCACACAAAAAACACACCCACATATGCAAAGGTTCTCAACAAAAACAAACCCAAACAATGGAGACCTCAGAGGCAAAAACACATGAGAACTCCACAACCCTCCACACCACATACCATGCATAGTCCACACACCAATGTCTCACAACTACTAAGGCCTAACCATAAACCCAACATATTGGTCATAGGAGACTCCATTGTGAGACACACAGGTGTGCCTCTTACCAGGCTGGATAAGGAGAAAGTCATGGTTAGTGGTCTGTCAGGTGCCAGAATCTGCCATACACACACACTCAAGTCTCTCAACAACAGGTACTGTTATGACTCCGTCACAGTCCATGTTGGTGTGAACGACTTGGACATACCCCCCTGAACTATATGAAGAGAGACATGATTGAGCTTGCTGAATGTATGTCCCTGGCAGGAATGTCCCTAGCATTAAGCAGCATTCAACAGTCACCCAGAATGATGCCTCAATACAAACAGGAAATGATTGACCTTAACAATTTTCTTAGTTTCTGGTGTCATTCCAGGGGGATCCAGTGCCTAACAGCCTGGGAAGATATGACTGACAGACCATGATGCTTTGCTAGAAATGGCCTGCATCTGTCTCAATTGGGCTTCAGGCTTCTGGCAGAGGCCCTTGCCTCCCTCACAGTGCCTTTTTCAAAAAAGTAATGAGATCGATACTACCAACATAAAAACCTCAACAAAAAGCAAATCATTCTTAACTCTGGAAGATGTTGACATTTGTGCAGTCACAGAAACCTGGTTCAAAGCTGTAGAGAGCACACCAGCCTTAACTGGTTACTCATCCTATCATATGTTCAGACCCCAAAATGTGGACAGCAAAGCCAAAGGAGATGGAGTTTCAATATATATTAAAGACACACACACCTCCAGGCTGGTCAAACAGTATGACGCACAGGAGACACTGCAGGTGCAGTTAACTGTTGACAAGACCCCTATTCAAATTATAGCTAGCTACAGGCCCCCAAATTTGACTCAAGATGCCCACTCGACCTATCTGGACCTCTTCAAATCTAACAAGATTCAACCCTTTATCCTGACTGACTTTAATTACCCAACCATAGACTGGAAAAATTACTCATGCCAGAACACAAACACCTAGAGATTCCTCAATATTATCAATGCAAATGCTTTTGAACAGCTAGCTGACACTCCCACAAGCAGTGATAATATCTTGAACTTGGTATTAACCAACATGAGTAACCACTGCAGTACCTCTATGGTATCATCCTCCCTGATAAGATCCGACCATAAAGCGGTACCTTTTGAAGTCACCATCTCCCCTGACCCCCATCTAGCCAAGTTCAAACAAAAAAACTTCTTCAAAACTGATTACAATCTCCTGAGAGATGGTACGAACAACTTCACAGCCACCTTCCCCACTATACGAACTGGCACCAATGTCCAAATTTACACCGAAGTACTATACGAACATTTATATAGATGTATGGAATCTGGAATACCTGACAGGACAAAATTATCCTCCGCAAGGAAGAGTAAACCTATCTGGTGGACATCTGCAATAAACTATATAACAAAAGGAAAAAAACTGCTGTCCAAGACCAAGAAAGAGCAGGTTCCCAATTAGAAGCAATCTCTCCTTAGCCTGAACAAGCAAATAAGAGCACTAGTGAAATCCTCTAAAGCAAACTTGGCCACATCTACTAAAGACAATCGTAAGGCCTTCTTCACATATGTCTGCAACCTCAAAGGAAGCACCCAGATCTGTTCAGAACTGGTGGTCAAGGACACCACATACACAAATGCTGTAGATATAGTCAATCTACTAGTTCTACTGGCTGACAGATTCAGCGAAAATGTCTCCTCTCTGCCCCCCCCATCAGTAAATCAGGACATCCCCAATACCTGCCCCCCCACCCCTTATCTCTAGAGAACAGGTCATCACTGCCCACTCAAAGGCAAAAAAATGCAGCCTCCACAGGACCCAATAACATCCCAGGCTGCAACCTACATGAACTCAGGCATGAACTTGCAGCATCATTAGGCACCTTGTTCAACCAAAGCCTGAATACCAGCTTTGTCCCAGCAGAGTAGAGGAAAGCCACAGTCATCCCTTTACACAATGGTGGACCATCCACCGATCCAGGAAATTACAGACCCATCAGCCTAACTAGCCTGATCTGCAAGGCCATGGAACGGATTATCGTGGACCTCATTAACATGGACATTGGCAACCTCCAAACACTCTACCCCACACAGTTTGGCTTTGTCAAGGGGAGGTCTGGCCGACTTGGAGACAGTCACCAAAGCCATGGACGAGAGGAAGATGGTGCACACCTACCTTGACCTGGCCAAAGCCTTTGACACTATTCTCCACTCCGGCATAGTAGGTAAACTCTCTCAACTGGGCATCAATCCATATGTTACCAGATGGGTAGCAAACTGGCTCACTGACAGATCCCACCTAATCAAAATAGGAGAAGCCACCTCAAAAAGTAGACCCATAATGAGCGGCGTACCCAAGGGATTGGTCTTGGGGCCTCTGTTATTCGGGATATATTTCTCCGAGGTGCAGGCCAAAACCAGTGAGCTATGGCTGATCAAGTCTGCAGTTGACTGCAAGCTGGGGGCAGTCATCAATCCCAAAGTGATGTGGACGTCCTCCAAGAGGGTCTCACACAAACAAATGACTGGTGCCAGAAACATGGGCTCAAGCTGAATGCCAAAAAATGCATCATCAACCACTTTGGGGAGAGTGACGTCCCCACATATTATCACATTAATAACAATGTCCTAAGTACAGAATCGGTAGTGAGGGATATTGGCACCCAGGGTGATAGCAACCATTGTACGGAAAGCTTTCTACATGGCCCACCTCATAAGTAAGGGTATCTCATCCAGGGACAAAGAGGTCATAAGATCCCTGTATTCTTCCCTTATAAGGCCAATTATTGATTACAACATCCCCCTTCGGCATGTACCTCGCAAAGCACATGTAGCAGCTGGAGAGACCACAGAGATTCCTCACCAGGAGGATCCAGGGCCTCAAACACCTACCATACATAGATACGCTAAAAGTCCTGTCCCTCTACTCAGTTTCATACAGACTCCTCACAGGTGACCTCTGTCTGGCATACAAAGCAATCTGAGACCCCACCTTGATGGGACTGCTGCATATCCACAAGTCAAGCTCCACTCGAGCAACCCATACACGCAAACTCAATCTGGTCTGTGATATCAATAGGACTTGTTGGCGGGACAGATTTGTGTCCCAGAGACTCCACCATCTGTGGAATAGACTCCCTCTCCACATCAAGCAGAGTACCTCATTATCCCTTTTCAAGCGCAACCTGGATAACTGGATGGGAACAGAAAATACACTCCTGGGATTCCACCTGTGTCCCTGCTGGACAGGGGCTTTGGGCGCTGACTTGTCTAAACATGGGCTAAACTCTTGGCTAGGCTTATAAGGGCCTCAGGGCCAATAGCCTAGCAACCTCCTGTGATCCTATAGAGCCATGTACTGTTTTTCCATAAACTTAATTTACAGCATTTCATAATTTTCCTAACATCATTCCCTTTTTCTTAAGTTACAGCTGAAGCCTCCCACTATTATAATATTAATTTTAATAGGGAGAAATAATACAAAATTAAGCTACACATTTTCTCTTTCTTTGTTAGTTACATATGCATATAATGCTATTCTATATACCTTCTCTTACCTATTAAGGTTCTTGATATAACCTTAGTTTCAACTATCTTTCGGTAAATATTCCTATTCCTGAACATAAACCTTTGTCCTAAATTATAACATATCTCATTTCCCCACAAAATCTCAACTGTCAGTCTTTCTTCCTTTGTTATAAATCTTGTATCTTCTAACATAATAATGCCATTATCAAATCTTTTACAACATTCTATAATCACCAGTCTTCGAATGATACTTTTAAAACTATTAACTTTAGGATACCGGCGTTAAATGTTAACATTGTTCTTCCAAGAAATCTTGTGTAGAAAGAAATAAAGCCTTCATCCTTTTCCTTTTTTTCTTTAATATCTAATTCAATGAATTTTCTTTTCCCTTCCCTTTTACCAATAGAATTTTTTTTTTTATTTCTAGCTGTACTCCAACTTGTATGTTTATATGCAAAAGCAATGGCTTCTGCTGATGAAATGCCTGAAAAATAATGTCCCACATCACACACATAGACACACACAGGCTTACAATGAAAATGAAGAATGCAGGTTTGGAGAAAAATGGGAATGCCGAAAGGAAGTTGGCTGATTCCTGTATTGCCGACCTTCAAATCTATGAGTGTCCTGTGCATTTGCTAATATGTGGTCAATGTAACGAACAGAGATCTGAGTACAGTGCGGATTGGGAACTTTATTCTTTTTCTCACTGTAGTGCAATCTCAGAGTTGGAATATATAATTTGCAGGGGGTGTGGGGGCACAAGTGGGCTTGACCCCCTGTGAATACATGACTCGCAACGCTGTGCAGTACTGAACTGTGTAAGTCTGTACTGCTGAAAAGCAGGCAGGTGAAGAAGAATGTCGAATAATACTGACTTTGCATTCACTGGTATGACATTCTAAGCTAACTAATATGCAGAACACTGCAAATGTGGGTCAAACAAATAAACACATAGTTATTAATCTCAACCTTTTCATGGTAAACCTATAAATACACATACATATATATCTATATACATCTCCATATCTATTATATACATACACGCACACACACACACACGAGGGGGAGTTTGGCATAATGTTAAGGTGTTTACCCTACAGACACAAGGTTCGTGATTCTCACATGGGGTAACTGGCTAGGCTTAAAATGGCTCTCAAGGGCAGTTAGCCTAGTGCTAACCTATGAACCTATATACACATGCATTATATTATACTATATCTAGAACCTCTCCTGCCCTCTTTCTTCTTTACTGAGAATCCTTACTGTACAGTTTCTTCTTTGTTTCGTTTCAATTTCTTTATCAGCTACTCCACTTTTCCCTTTCTCTTTCACCATGTCAGAATGCGTTTTCATTCTTTTTTCATCTTTAGGTCTCTTCTTTGTGAAATGTATCCATTATATCCCCCCATGCCACATCCTTTCCAGTCTCAGGATTCACTTTCACTCATCAGCTCTTCTAAAATAACATCTTACAATGCTGAAGACTTCTTCATTATGATCCACACTACTGTCAGTCAGTTCCTTGCTGAAACCTGGCTTCCGAATCTTGAGTAGGCATGATTTCTTTTCCTTCCTTCTCCACTTCTGACTGCATCAGTAACAAATCAGGAGGTTCTGCCACCTTCCCCAAGACACCTTTTCCCTCCAAATCTACACCAGCATGCTATGAAGTCCCGATTTACTTCATTATTGTAACATTCACTACTTTCGCCTCTCCACTCGTCTCTCTAACCAAATAATTCTCTCCAACTTCCGAACACAACAAATACATTGATAGAGACATAGCTGGAAGCCTCCTTTTCTATGAGCTGCCCATGCACATGTAACGGAAGGAGTAACACACTCAGTTGTCCCACTCACCAGCAAGCAGACAAGTAGGGGAAGTTCCCTGATGCCCTAGCCTAGTGGGGTCAACCTGGTCAACAATCAAATAAAATGGAAAAAAAAAAAAACATACATACATAAATTGCAAACAAACAAGAATTCACAATAACTTTCTATTGCTGTGCAGATGAAATGTACACTGATCTTCCATCATAACTTTATTCCTCACTCTTATGCATTAAAGCATACAAATTTATATTACATTTCCTACCAATCTACCTACTTTAACAAAAAATGAAATAAAACAAAGCTAATCCACCACAGTGGACTGTCTTTAATAAAATATGAATTAAAACTCTAGCTTGACACTAAAATGACAAGACAAAAGTCTCTTATCAAAATGAACAAGATAAATGTTTTCGGCAAATTGCCTTCTTCAGATATATAACCCACATGCTATGCTGAAGCTAATTTAATTTACACCACTCAGAACCTCTTCCTGAAACGACACCCTCATAGCACTGGGCTTAAAGGTAACACACCATTTAACCGTGGTATTTGGTCTGTTTCTAAGTCAGCGATCTATCTTATTTCTGCCAATAATGTTTTATTATGCAGATTTCCGAACCTTAAGCTTTCATTTATAACTTCCAATACTATAAATTGGAAACTGTGACCAGGGTAATTTATGATATGTTAAGGTAAGGCATTCATATTAATTTCTCACCTGATGTCACGCACGTGTCACAAAATTCTGATACTAAAATGACAGTTGATCTTACCAATATAAAAACTGGAACAAGACTTGCAAGTTGCTACATAAATCACATTCTTGGTATTGCAGTCAGCATAATTACTCAGTCTGTATTCTCTCTGATTAACAGGATGTTGAAAACTGTTGCAGGGATTTATATAAGCAGAAGCTTTACACGTCTTACATTTAAATGTGCCCTTCTTTCTACTTAGTTCCTTGTGCTGAACAGTTGTTTCTTGACATAGAAGCTGCTTCTAGGTCTGCCTGTTCTTAAAGCAGAATTTTGGGGCATCACCTGTCTTATATCCTGACTATGTGAGCACACATCTTACACTTGTTGGTTCATACCCATTTAAAAACAGCTTTATTTCCATCCTTAGTACCATCTCAATGAAAATATGGTTTGACTTTGTCAGCTCACATTTGTTTAACTTTTAATTCTAATAATAAATAAGCCGGTCAATACCTAGTAAACCTCGAAAAATAGTAAAATAAAAGTAAAACAGAGTATAAAATAACAGAGCCTTTATTAAAATGAAATACAGAGGTAAGCGCTTTTGTGGATGAAATCCACTTCATCAGACCATATCTTACTGCACCCATTAAACAGTCACTTATACTAAAATTCATAATACAATTACCAATGCTGGCTCAGGAACCAGATCACATGATCACACATCATTAACTACACAAGATCTTCTTCTCTTCAATCTAGGTCTTAAAGAGACCTTGTCATTCAGTCCACCCTCCTTATCTGCCTGTAGGTTTTTGAATCCAAAACAGCTCCCAGTCTTCCGTTTTGTTCGTGATGTCTCCCATCCTACCAGCATCTACTATCAGCTCAGCCACTTGAAATTTAAATTTGTGCTCAACTGAAGTCTCTGTTTCATGTTGGCATAAAAAATTAAATTACACTGCTCTATACCCTTGGCATGCTCCCTCATCCTTTCCATTAACGTCCGGTTGGCTTTCCAATATAAATTTTTTACAAACACAGCATTGTGCTAAATATACCAGGTGCATGGGTCTACATGATGCCGCCACCATAAATTAGTATTCTCTACCGGTTCTAGGATGTACAAAGACATTGGTTGTGTTGCATTAATTAAGCTGCAAACATTGCAGCTATTACATGTGAAGGTGCCTTTCCTGTCACCTATCTGCTGTTGCTTCTTGCCATAACATAGCAGCTTCTTCAGTGAGCTCCTGTTCTAAAACTAAAAGTGGGACTAAAACCTATGATGCTATTAACATCATAGTCTGATGTTAAAATATGCAAGTTTCTCCTGACTATATCACACACTTCTGCTACATTACTGGAAGATAGATAAATGCTAGGTGACTTTCTTACATATGCATTCCTTTCTAGTTTCTTATATGGTAACAAGGTAGAATAATATGGAGCTGCTAAAGTCTTCCTTAAACCTTTTATTTATTGTATCTGTTTATCTCATAGCTTTTACATCCCCTCTGTGACAATTCCTTTTTCATAACCGCTACTTCCTCATGAAACATATGCTCTACATTATTCAACCTTGAAATTCTCATTGTCTGTGCTCTGATTATATTCCTGTATACGTGTGATGGGTGTAAGCTGTCTTGATGTAATATATGGTTCTTATGAATTTCTTTCCTTATCTAGTTGTTACAATACCATATAAGGCATTCTTGTTTAATTTAATATCCAGATACTCAATACCAATATCTGAAAACCTCACAGATAACTTCAGGAATGAAGTGGTACTATGCAGATACTCTACAAATTTAGCTAGAATGTCTGCATCTCCCATCCACAAAACAAAAACATAGATCTTGTATATGGTAGAAATTCATTATTCGCTAGCACATACAGGGACTCCTACTGTGCTAAAACAGCATTGGCATAACTGTTCGCACAGGGGGTCCCCCAAAGCCACACCAATTTTCTGACAATAATATTTTTTAATAAACATAAAAACATTGTTTTCCAATATTGTCTCCACAAACAGACACAATAAGTATATTCTAAGTGGACTATAAGTACTGTATTTCAGCAAAAACCCTTTAAGATATTACAAACCTGTATCATTTGGTATCACAGTGAATATATATTTAAGGTCACAAACAGTTTTCAGTAAGCTCAATCTTGGAGCATTCTCTAGACAATCCTAACAGGAATTGTTTTGCAACATTCAACACAACATTATAGCAGTTTAGAGCTGACCTTAGATATTTCTCAACATACACTGACATTAACCGCTCCCTGAAAGAACTTGAGAATCAGCTGTTTAAATTAAACCGTTGGAGACAAAGTGAGACTCGTTATTTTTGACTTTGTCCTGGTGTCCTGGTACTTGCCTGTAGGCATTCTGAACTGGGAAATGCCTCATTAATGTATTGGCCCCAAGAGAAATACTTATCTGACAGTTAGGTTACTCCTTGCAGGTATAAGGGCAGAGGGTTTTCTCTCAGATACCAACTGTTCCAGCTGATGTGTGTAAATGGGGATCTTCTTCATGGTGTTTTAAGTTTATAAATAAAATGTGGTCTCAGAAATATCCCTCTATGAGCAGACTGTAAGATCTATTTAGAATTTACGTCCACTTCCATCAGAGCAGGTTGTTAGGTTTTCTTTTTAATGTCTTTTCCAAAGGATAAGTCACCTTTCTGTGTCGCTACAGTTTTAAACCAATATACCAAATTAACAGCATCATCACTTTGGTTAACATAATATTTTTTCCCAACAACTGTGTCAGAACATTCTGTAGGGAGTCCTTAAGCTTAAACTCAGGCTAACTCCCCGCATTCCCCAAAAATGTGCTCCCACTTTCCACGCATTCCCTTCATATCTCCAATAACTGCTCTCTGCTTGAGGACAGATCTTCTGCAATCAAGTTGGATTACAGAAGTACATGTATAAAGACTTCCAAGCAAATGTCTTGAATTTTCTGGACTTGTAGCAACCCTAAACAAAAGGACCTTGGGCATGTAATGTGATACCTCCCACATTCCTGCGCAACATTCTAGGAAGAACTTTCTCAGGTGAAAGCCCTCCATCCTCTTCCAGCTGCAGAAGATTCTAGGACACAATCTGCTTGTAGGAAGTTACTGTACAGAAAAAGAAGTTATGTACTCACCATAACGTTCCATGTTTGTTGTCCATCTCGCCTTCATTCTCCACTGGTTGAGTTCAGAACCGACCATCAGTTCGACTCTGCCTATACAAAAGCTCGAAGTCTTCCACCAGTTTATGGCTGTAACTCCTATCCCATCATGCTCAGGGAAGATTACCCAGATCCTGTTTGCAGATATTAGATGCACTTGTCAAAAACTATTTACGTGCCTAAACAAACTAGTGAAGGGAGTCAGAGAACATTATTTTCCAGTTAATACCACTCGGTCCTCCAGGAGCGAAAGGCTGGGGGAAGGAGGGTGGGACATGAGAATGAAGGTGAGATGGACAACAAACATGAAACATTATAGTGACTACATAACTTCTTTATGTTATGTTGTCCTATCTCACCTTCATTCTTCACTGGTTGGAACAGCGTCCCTAGCACCATCTTTCTTGGGATTCTCAAGGGAAAAAAACTCCTCAGAACAATGGACCCAAAGGAAGCCCTGTTCCTGGAGGCCAAATCTACTTTGTAATGAGTGATAAAGGTATGAGGCTTAGCCCATGTTGCTGCTGCACAAATAGAATCCATAGGTAGCCTAGCCTGAAAGGCAGATGAGGTTGCTATTGCCCCTTGTAGAGTGACCTTTTTTCTTTACAGCAAGTTGTCTGCTTCGAGATTTATAAGTGAAAGTAATACAATCTGTGAGCCATTTTGAAAGTTTGACCTTTGATATGGAGGCACCTTCCTTTTTGTCTGAAAATGATACAAACAAATGGTCCTATCTCCTGAAATCTTTTGTTCTAAATAAAAACGTAAGTGTCTATGCACATCTAGCTGGTGTAATTTATACTCTGCCCTGTTGCCATAGTTGGGGAAAAAAACTGTTAAGTCAATGGACTGATTCAAATTACATTCCGAACACACTTTGGGTAGAAAGGAAGGGTTTATTCAGAGAAACTCTGTCTTTGTGGAAAACTATATAGGGGAACGTTTTGACAACACTTGAAGTTCTGATACCAGTCTAGCAGACATGATGGCTACTAGAAAGGTGGTCTTCCATTGTTAAAAACTTGGGTCTATATTAAAAGTTCGAAGTCTGAAAACGTTGAATCTCATATGATAGACATCATATGAGCGATATTTTCAAACACTGAACATTTCAACGGAGATCGCCGTAGGGAATTCTTCCCTTCACTTCAATGTAGTGTGATCTCGGAGTTGGTATATTTAAGTAGGAGGAGGTGCAGGGGGGCTTGCCCCCCTGCATAGAACGTTCAGGTAGTTTTTTTTTGTTTTTACTGTGTTTACATTTTCAGTTCGATGTTTGAAAACTTCGCTCATATGGAGTTGACCATATGAGATTCTAAGTTTTCAGACTTCGAACTTTTAATATAGATCTAAAAACTTTACGTCACAATATGATGCAAGTTCAAAGGGGGAAAGAATCAGATTGGATAAAACAAAGTTTAGGTACCATGGCACTGGGGATTCTTTGACTGGTGGCCTGAGTAAGAGGGTACCCTTCAGAAATGCTTTGCAAGGCCTGTGGGACATGACTAGTCCCATTTCTCCGATAGCACAGTTCGATATAGCTGCTAGTTGAACTCTTAATAGTAGCCGCAGCTGCACCTGCATTAAAAAGCTTTACTAGAAATTTTAATACAGAAGTTATAGGGGCAGTGAAATGATCAATGTGGTTGTTGAAGGCCCAACAGGAAAACCTTTTCCATTTGCTTGAATATAATTTCCTGGTTGAAGCCTTATGAGGAGAAATCAAAATAGGTTTCACAGCAGGAGAAATGTCAGGAAGCCTGGCTATGTGTGGAACTGGAGCAGCCAAGTTGTCAACTTGAGGCCTTGAACTGATGGATGCAGCGTCCCTGAAGAATGAGTCAGGAGATCTGGAACTGGGACCAGAATCCACGGCTCCTCCTGAAGATGGGGCCAAAGAAAAAGGAACCAAATTTGACGAGGCCAGTATGGGGCGATGAGTATCAAATTACTTCCCAATGAGCTGGCTTTGTGAAGGATTTTGGGAATTAAGAGAAAGAGGGGAAAGTATAGAGGAGACCCTGCGGTCAATCGTATACAAGTGCGTCCATTGGTGACTCCTCTGGGGGGGGGGGGTTCAGGGGAAAAATAGCTGCTGCACTTGGCATTCGTGAATGTGGTGAAGAGATCGCAACAAGTCTGGCCCCAGTTCTGCAAGATCTTTTCCGCTACTTCCAGCTTTAAGGACCACTTGTGAGGCATTAGAATACCTCTACTGAGTTTGCCTACTATCATGTTGGATATCCCAGGGATTTGTACTGCTGTCAGAAAGCATTGGGAAGAGACTGCACACTGCCATACTCTTAGGGCCTCTCAACAGAGGGAGTAAGACTTGTTTCCTCCTTGTTTCTGTACCTCACAACTGGTATGTTGTCTGTCTGTACTGCAATCGTTCCCAGCGGAAGAGAGTCTTGGAATGCTTGCAATGCCAGAAGCACCATTCTCATCTCTAGGATGGTGATATGCACGTGAGTCTCGTGATCTTGCAAAGTGCCCTGGACTGTCTTTCCCAGATAATGCCCCCCCACCCTATCTGGGAAGTGTCCGTGGTCACTGTGGCTATTGGTTGTGGATAAACAGTCGACTTTGGGTCACCTGAGTGGAATAAAGCCACCAATGAAGGTCTCTCTTGCAGGTTGCTGTAATAATCTGGTGAGACATGTTAGTTTCTACATGGACCACGGAGTGAACAGTAGCCACTGCAAAATTCTCATGGGTAGATGTGCAAATGGTATAAAGGTTATTGCTGCCACCATGGTACGCAAAACTTTTAGAACCACTTTTGCTTGCACTTCTCTCTTGGTCAGAAGCTTTTTGACTTGATGGTGAAGGGTTTGAACTCTTTCAGGGGAAGCCTTGCCAGCATTCTTTTTATATCCAAGTCTGCCTCTATAAAGATGATATGCTGTGATGGCAACAGGGCAGATTTTTCTAAATTTATTGTGATTCCCTAGATGGGAGCAAAGGTGAATTGTGGTGTCTCTCGCTCTTGTGAGTAGATGCTTGGTGGTGGCAGTTAGGAGCCAGTCGTGCAAGTATGGAAACACCCAGAATCCTAGACATCTCAAGTGAGCCGTAACCACTGCCATGCATTTGAACACTCTGGGAGCTGTAGTGAGACTAAAGGGCAGAGCTAGAAACTGGTAGTGACTGGGTCCCAGCTGAAAGCACAAATGCTTCCAGGATCACCTGTCCATATTGATATGGTAGTATGCATCCTGGAGATCTATCGAGCACATCTAATCGTCTTTTCCCAGGAATGGGAGCATCAACTGCAGTGTCACCATCTGGAACTTTGATTTTTTTATAGACTTGTTCAGTCTGCCAAGATCCAAAATTGGCCTCCAGTCCCCTGTCGTTTTTGGAACTAGAAGAACCCTGAGTAAGTTCCGGACCCAATTGGGTCAGCGGGGAAAGTTTGGATGACTCTTTTGTCTAGCAACTTTTATACTTCTAGAGTTGCATGATCCCTTTGATTGGGTGGAACATCTGGGACTGATTTTGTTTTTAAGGGGGAAAACAAAAGGGAATGTGATAACCTCTGAACATGATCATTTGTACCCATTTGTCTTTTATTTCTAGCCAGGCACTTTGGTACAAAGATAAGCGACCCCGAAGTGCCTCCGGAGATGGACAGATGGGGCCTCCTCTCAGGGGCGCTGGAAGGGATTACCAAGGAATGAGTCCCTGTTGTCCTGGTTCGGTGGACCCCCCTCTGCTGCATGGTTGGCATCTTCCATTGTTACTTCCACCTCTGCCCCTGGGGGAAGAATCATCAACGTGTGTCTGGGAAAGCTCTCTGGGATTTTTGAAACCACATTTTTCTCCCCTTCTGACCTTTGGGATAAGGTCTGGTAGGTAGGGAGAAACGGACTCCAATGGCAGAGAGCATCTTTCCTTCCTGTTCACACCTGGTTAGTGTCTCTCTAAATTTTGGCCCAAACAAGTTTAAGCCATTAAAGGGGGCGTTAATAAAGGAAGACTTGAAGGGTTCCGCGAAATCACATAAGCTCATCCAGGAATGTCTCCTGAAGGAAATTCCTGTACCCACTGCTCTACTCGCCCCATCAGATGCATAAGATATGAGCCTCATGGAAGAGTTTACCACAGAATTTAAGATGGAGAGCTGGGAGGAAAACTTATCCAAAACCTCCGCAGCTACAGAACCTTGGAGGGTATCTCCTAGCTCCTTCAGGAGATCCCTCTGAAGCCTAGTGAAATGAGTCAAGTAGTTCAGCGACCTGAGAGCAAAAGACTCTAAAGAAAACTTGCACTTTCTATACCTGTCCATAGTGCAAGACACTTTTTTTTGACGGATGGACAGACAAGGAAGTCTCTGAAAGCTCCTTTTTGGTGGCTGCTGCCACCACCATAGCATTTAGAGGGACACCCTAGCAAAGGAACTCCTCATCCGAAGGTACAGTGATGAACGTATTTGGCCTCCTAGGAACAGGTTCCACTGAGTCTGGGGAGCCCCACACCTTCCAACTGACTACATTCATGAGCTGATCGAAAGGCGGAGACACCCAAGAGGTGGAAGGCCGAAACCCAAAAGCCTCCAGGTATACAGATTCATCCTCAGAAGGGTTGATGGGCTTCCAGGCACCTCTCTGCTTAAGGATTTCAAGGATGTCTGAAAAGGAGACATCTTCAGAGGGTGACAATGGGGACCCTTCTGACTCATCAAGGTTCGTATCTGAAGTGATGGACTCCTCTGAGGATTCTAAATGCTTCCTCTTGCATAATCTCTTCTGCGGGACCTCTTTGGAGGAGTTTCAGTACAGAGTGCTTCACCAAATGGGGCATCCCGAGGCTTTGTGTCTTAATGTGTGGATGGGATGGCATCAAGACAGACACTGGCAATTAGGGGGAAGAGCACATGAATCTGAGAGCAGAGCTGTCTGTGGTGACAGCACTCTCATCATCTCAAAAGCACCCCAGCCCTGATCAGAGGAAACCTCCGGCTCCGAAGACCTCGAAGGCCTCCCCGGAACCAAGGCAGTGGGCTCCAAGATAGATGCAGGAGCTGAGCTTACCTGTGCACCGAGGCCCCTAGAGGCAAGTTGGGATCGGACAGTTGCCCGACCCGACTCTCCTCCCCGAACCCGACCAGACAGCATCGGCTCCTACACCCCTCAAATTCTGATGGAACCAAGAAAGTTGGACTGGTAGTTGGACCCAAAGATCCCAGTGCAGGTCCCAGCACTGATGGTTCCACTATGATCGGATCCAGGCACTCTGGCTCTGAAGTCCCAAATCGGGTCAGAGGAATAATCGATGAAGGGGAGGTAGTCTTCTCTGGCTCGGATTCCCTCTGGGGTGGAGTCGACAGTATCTTGGCCAGCGCCAGTGTCCATAGAATTATTCTCACCACACGATCTACATCTTCGTCAGAGAGGCTCTTGGAGGACCGAGAGGAAAGGGAAGGAGATCTCACTGGCTGCAATAAGGGAGATCTAAGAGTCAGGGAAACTGGGTCCAACACAGGGGACTGGCTCCAAACTGACAAATTGGTTAGCCCCAAAATCACAACAGGAGCTGACGAGGAAAGTTTTTATGCCCAAAAGCCTTCAGGTCTAAGGATGAATCTTTTGCAACCTTTTGTGCCAGTTCCGAGAGAGGAACAGAGGTGGATGTTCTCTTGCTCAACTTCTCAGACCTGGAAAATAGTGATGTTGGAGACTTGGACATACTCAGTCTCTTCTATAGCCTCTGTAAATGGGGTTTTTTGTAATCCTCTTAAAATAAGTTTACATTTTCTCTCCATCAAAACCTTGAAACTGAAGACATGACAAAAGGCACAAGACTCCTGAAGGTGGACTGCACCTAAACAATAAACTAGTGTGGCCATCTGTTAAGGACATTTTCTGGCTACACATCACATTTTTTAAAAACAGAAGGTTTTAAATCTCTTGAATCCTTTGACATACTGAATGGTACTACCAATAACACCAACAATGAAAAAGAAACAGTAAATATGTATATTATAGTGTGTCTGTGTGTGTGTGCACAGTGGTGCAGCGGTTAATACTGTTGCCACACAGCAAGAGGTTCTCCGGTTCAATTCTCGGCTGGGGTGCCTTCTGTGTGGAGTTTGCATGTTCTCCCTGCGTTCGCGTGGGTTTCCTCCGGGTACTCCGGTTTACTCCCACATTCTAAAGACATGTTTCTGGAGCGTTTCTCCCCGGGCCTCCGCTGAAAACAGGATCT